>NC_037677.1:21812152-22112152 GCF_003255815.1 Theropithecus gelada
ATTTGCCTACTTTCAATAAGGAGTTACTAATTAAATGCATAAAAAGGAATTTGAAATAGTATTATGCTTTTCTAATTATCTTAATTATCCAATTGACACACATTTTCCCCAAGATCTTCACCCAATACAAATTGATACACACAGCTTTATTCTTCCTTTCCAACATGGTTTTATAAATTCTTGTGAAATATTTTTTAAATGAAGCAGATACTTACTTACTTACATTTCTGGTTTGGCTATAAACATTCTTGTATTTTCTTTTCAAAGCTAGGAGACACACCAACTTTAGTTCACTGCCTGAATTCCAGGTTAATAAGCTACAAAATCATTTTTAATGTGCCTTTTGGCTTTTACTTATATATACCATCTTTGTGTTTGATTTTCCTCAGTCCTGAATTGAGAATCCTAACAGATGCGCCCAGTGTCTGTGGTCCAGGCCTGTTCTGCACATCATCCTCATTCAGTTTATATTAGACTTCTCAGAGATTCTGCACGGAGAGCTTTGAGATGACCAGATTTGACATGTGCCACTTTTTGTAGCCTGTGTCTCTGCCTGTTCCAGGAGCATAATTAGTCATCACGAAGTGTGGATTGCATGGACTGGGGATGAGAGAGTCCGTGAAGTTCCAATTCACAACCGTAAACAGACAGCAGAGCAACAGCTACCCGAGTTCATGTTTTACCGGCATATTCTTTTGATAAGATCATCGGTAGAGTGGAAAGAATGCAGACTTTCGAGTGAGACAGACAGGCTTTTGAATACCAGCTAAGCCACATGCCAGATGTGTGACCTTTGGGAAATTACCTCACCTTTCATTGTCTCAGTGTTCTCATCTGTAAAATGAGGATAATGATACCTTTCTTGCAGGGATGTTTTGAGGATGAGTAACAGTGTATGTGAACCGTGTCACACATGCCTGTCATGTGAAAAGAACTCACTATGTCCTCATCATCCTTATGCCACAGTTTGTTGTCTGTGGTCTAAAGACAGGCTGTTTAGATTCTGTTCTCTTCTGCGCTTTATCATTAGCAAGCTCAGCTGGAAACGAGCTACAGAGCCATCTACTTATATATGCACATGTAAGTGTATTTCACCAATTGTGATAGAAATTTCTTTATTGAAGGGGTAAATGAAACTATCCTATTGCAGAGGCATACGAATAAACCTAACTCGGTTTGCATCCCTAAATTGCTTGGAATGTAAGTAGATTTTGTATTCCAAATACCAACCAGCCAACTAAAAATGTAGTGAACTTAGGCCTAACCCTAGAAGGAGGATACGGGACGGGTCGGTGCGTCTGAGCTGTAGTCTTTTAAAGTCCAAGGGAGACTCTAGAGCTTCTCCAGTGGGAATGGCAGAATGGATCCAAGGGCCTGACTGCAAAAATGCTGTTTGTAGGCCCACTGGACAATTTTGTAGTAAGAATGATTGAAATTATGTCTTTATTTTTAACCTTTCTTTGAAGGATACTTCTACCTTTGAAGACGATGACCGAGAATAACGTAATTTAGGGAAAATTTTCCAAATAAAGTCATTTGCCTCTGAATGTTCTTGGCACCCTACATGGGTATACACTCCACAAGTGTGGAGTGAAGTGAGCATGCTTGTAAGGGTTAGATTATAAAGTTATAACCTAGGCCCAGAATCAAATATAGTCAAAATTTAAGGCTATCACATTAGAGATGGCATATTTTTTCCCACGAATTCAAATATACCTAGTTTTTTTTCCCTAGAGAGTTAAATTTTTTTTTTTTTTTTTTTGTAGTTAGGAAATGTTTTTAAGAATAAGAAAGGAAACGCTAGACTCTCCGTTGGCAAAGTCTCTCACACTCTAGGAATCACTCCAGAGCTGAGATCTCCTAAGAAAGTGGTGAATTTACATCCCTTCCTGTAGTTCTAGTTATCTTGAGGGACAAGGCAGGCTGGGACACTCTATTTGCATATTTTTTTTTTGAGATGGAGTCTTACTCTATCACCCAGGCTAGATCGCAATGGCACAATCTCAGCTCACTGCAACCTCCGCCTCCCGGGGTCAAGCAATTCTCCTGACTCAGCCTCCCGAGTAGCTGGGACTACAGGTGCCCACTGACACACCCAGCTCAATTTTGTATTTTTAGTAGAGACAAGGTTTCACCATGTTGGCCAGGCTGGTCTCAAACTCCTGACCTCAAGTGATCTGCCTACCTTGGCCTCCCAAAGTGTTGGGATTATAGGTGTGAGCCACCGCGCCAGGCCCCATATACTACTCTTGGGTCAACCCAAGTCATTTGTGTTGTTTTCTTCACTTCAATAGCCTTGACATGCTATCCTTAGTTGTTTTCCTCTTTCCTTATCATATTCAAGGAAGTCTGATCTGTGGTTTCTATCCAAACACTAGTTCTTATTCCTGGATTTACATGTACCACTGGGCTTTTGTTTTCCTGTTCTTTCTTGTGCAGAATAGCTCCTGACCTTTTAAATCAAAACTTATTTATTATAAGTAGGCGCAAACCTCTGACTTGGTTAGATTTTCTGCTCTAGTCATGCCAAGCATTTACATATTGAAATACATATTGCTTTATTATAAATTATTTTTTCTCGCTTTCATATGTTATTTTTAGTTAGGGCAATGTACTAATTTGGAAGGGAGAATTATATTGGTAAGTTATATTAGCAATTAATTCCATTTCAGGATATAAATGGGATATTATGGCGTATTTACTGTAAGAGGGAGAATTGAGAGTTGCTGTCTTACAGAACAAGGGAAAGTCGCCAGAGAATTGATACTGGACAGCAGTGTGGAGAAAGGTTGAAGGTGGTAGTGAATGACCACCTGGAGACAGGTGTTTTTATCAAGGGTCAGGGACCTGGAAATGGCGTTAGAGCAAGAACAGCACAGCCCCCCACTTCCCCTTCTTCGTCTTTGCTCATCCTTTTCCCTCCACCTGGGATGCCCACCCTACTTCTCTTTACACCTGCATGTTCTCCATTTTGTGGTGTAAAACCTTATTCTTTCAAAGCCACCTGTGACCTCCTCAGGGTGGAAGAAGACAGAGGCAAGGCAGTGAACAGTCAAGTACCTGGACGCTGTGCTAGGCACTGTGCACGAGTTCTCAGTTCTCATTCATTCCGCCCAAGAAGGAGAGGGAACACGCACACTTTTAGAATTAAAATGAAATCTAACTACACCCTTGGCTTTCCCTTCCAGTATCACCAAGGTGAAGGCATAGCAGATGGGAAGAGACGGGACTCTACCTGAGGACAGTGTGGTCCTGTAACTTGTATCACCCGCTGAACCACACCACCCGTTAACTGACCCTGATGGCAGCATTGTGAGAAGCTTTTAGGTGGAGAGCAATGCTGGAAAGGGTGGGCTTATGTCCATCTAACTTTTGATTTCAGACTCATATTTGAAACTGCTCTTTGTTTTTTGTTTTTCTGGCCCCAGACTCATAATCAACCAGTGACTTTCCTTAAGATCCGAGTCCACTTATCATCTACTGTTGTCCACAGAATCTACTGTATGCCTTGCTTCTTATCGGTGTCCAGTGTGTATACATTGATTGAGTAAAGTGTGTAAGGTCTATGCAAGTTTTCAAATGCTTAAGGAAGTCTATAGTGCAGGAAAAGGTCTCAGCACATGTAAATGTGGCTGATTGTTTAGCAGATGTAAAATGCATAACTTTATCCCACATAAAGTCAGGGTGAAAGATTTTGTTTTATTAACACTTAAAAACATTTAAAATTGACATTATCACTGTCTGCATTATGCAATTGAATTTTCATAGGTGAACATATTTTTTAGGCTCTTGTGGGTAGCTTATTATTTCGTAATACTTAAATATTCTTTTTTTTTTTTTTTTTTTTGAGATGGAGTCTTGCTCTGTCGCCCAGGCTAGAGTGCAGTGGTGTGATCTCAGCTCACTGCAAGCTCCACCTCCTGGGTTCATGCCATTCTCCTGCCTCAACCTCCCGAGTAGCTGGGACTACAGGTGCCTGCCACTACGCCCGGCTAGTTTTTTTTTTTGTATTTTTAGTAGAGATGGGGTTTCACCGTATTAGCCAGGATGGTCTTGATTTCCTGATCTCGTGATCTGCCCAACTCAGCCTCCCAAAGTGCTGGGATTACAGGAGTGAGCCACCACACCCAGCCTGAATACTCTTGAATATATCTCATTTAAATATAAATCTTTCTATCCTTTTTGAGGAAAAGCTGAGGATTTCAATTGAAAAAGTAAAAAAGCAACAAAAGAAATCTAACGTTTTCTTAAGTTTGAGTTAACGGGAAATAATCTCTTTACTTAGGATGCAAAGTTGGATCCATGTTTTCAGTCTGTCTTAGAGACTTATGTCAGTTACAGAAATGTTTATGTGGTGTTTTTCCGATAATGGAGTTCTGTTATCCGTTTTTCAGGTCCTGTGGGAGTAGGGCTGAACGAACTGAAACGAAAGCTGCTGATCAGTGACACCCAGCACTATGGCGTGACAGTGCCCCGTGAGTTCTGTGCTATTCAGTGTTCCCACGACTACACTTACAATAATTTAAAATTTTTAAAAAAATCATTTACAAAAATTTGTTAACTTGCTTTTAAATTTTTTGTGGGTACATGGTAGGTATATGTATTTATGGGGTACATGAGGTTTTTGTCTTTCTGAGACGGAGTCTCGCTCTGTTGCCAGGCTGGAGTGCAGTGGTGCGATCTCAGCTCACTGCAACCTCTGCCTCTTGGGTTCAAGCGATTCTCCTGCCACAGCCTCCCGAGTAGCTGGGAGTACAGGCACGGGCCACCACACCCAGCTAATTTTTTGTACTTTTAGTAGAGACAGGGTTTCACTATGTTGGCTGGGATGGTCTCGATCTCTTGACCTCATGATCCATCTGCCTTGGCCTCCCAAAGTGCTGGGATTACAGGCGTGAACCACCACGCCCGGCCAAGATGTTTTGATACAGGAATGAAATGCTGAAATAAGCACATCATGGAGAATGCGGTATCCATTCCCTCAAGCATTTATCCTTTAAGCTACAAACAATCCAATTACACTCATTATTTTAAAATATACAATTAAGTTGTATATTTATTGACTATAGTGACCCTGTCGTGCTATCAAATAGCAGATCTTCATTCTTTGTAACTGTTTAGTTTTTGTACTCATTAATAATGATTGCTTAATACTTCCCAAGCGCGTATGGTATCAAGCAGTGTTCTGAACACTCACTCATCTAGACCTTCCAGCCTGCTTCAAGAAGTGTAGCGTGACATTATCCCCATATTACAGAGGAGGAAACCAAGGCAAAGTGGTTAAAGGATTTCCCCTAAATTACACAGATTTTTGGCAGAATATTTGTTAATCACAGCTTCCCTACTCTTAGGTTTTTACGCTAAATTTTAGTACACATATGACATCAAATTATTACTTACAAATTTTCTTCCAAATAAAAGTCTAACAATTCTGTTTCCTAAAATAAGTGCTAATGTTTTCCAGAGGTTTTCACCAGCTTTAAGATTAGAAGAATCAAATCACAGAGAGCTGAAGGAGACTTATTATAATATAAACCTTTCTTAATTACTTTTTATATGCAGTAACTGGCAGATAGTGTTAAATGGGCTTTTCGTGACTATATAGTTTAAATATGGTAAGCTTTTCAGTACGCAGAATTAGATTTATTTTTATAAAAGTGGTTTTCGTAGGCATTCTTACAAATAAAATGTGATGTTTGAAACATTTTGATCTGCAGAATAAAAGCCATTTGACTACTTAATATGTTGATATTAGAAAGCTGTCTAAAAGGCTAAATTGAAATGTTGGCCTTTTCAAGCGGTTTTAGTACTGTTTTAAAAAATTTACTTGTATATTGCCCTTAGCGATGTTCTCTAGTTTTGGAAGAGTTCAACTTTATTTTAAAATTATAGTTTTCTGTGACCTCAAGTTCCTTCTTTTTACTACATTTTTCCAAATTATTGTTTGTAATCATTTTCAGTCATAAGTTATAGGACTGCTGTTTTCTACCAACAGAGATGAAAGTTAATGAAAATGTGGAACTAGGCAGTTTCTTTTTTTTCCCCCACAGTTATTCACCTCTCTTACAAAAGCTGAATTCCGATATATATGAGTTGTTAGAAAAGTTTACAAAATGATTTTTAAGCTTACAGGTGAGCAATTATAGAAGAGACCTAGAAGATGCAAAAACAGATTACAAAGAAAAAAACAAATTTTTAGACTTCCTACTGTGTATTCATCTCCTTTGTTTGTCTTAATTTTTGTAGCCTTGCCAGTCAAGTATAAGATGGTTGGTATTATCTCTATTTCACAGAGAAGGAGACAGGGATGGATAGGGATGGGAAGGATATGTTGACTTGGGTTCCGTAGATGACAGGTGCACTTGGATTCGAAACCGGGATTTTTCTGATACCAGTTCTCATGTTCTTCCTCCTATTTAACACCAGCAGTCCTTTAAAACTACAGACTATCTTTGTTGTATTCCACTAAATAGTCAAAACTGACTTCTTTTGAAGATGAGAAATATCCATAAGGCAATCTATCCCATGTCACACCCTATGAGAGATGTGATATTACGGAAGGACCTAGGGCAACAAACACACTTTAGCCTCAATTTACCCAGCTGTTTAAATGTTTGCCTCTGAAGTTGTTACAGAAGTTGACAATATTACAGCAAGGTTGTGGGGCTGGGACTCTCCAAAGAAATCCCCAAAGTAGTTATTTTTCACCCTGATTTACTTTTAGACAGATGTTAATGTCAAAAGATCTTCATACAGTAATGTTTCACAGGCTTGCCTGATGATAAGAATCTCTTAGAGTTCTACAAGAAGATATGCCCAAGAATCTGTATTTATATAGCAGGTGATTCTTGATATCAGACATGTTTGGAAAGTACAGCATCAAACCAGGGTGATTTAATTAATTAAAGAAGAATATATTTTAAGAGTCATTTTAGAATTTCAGATAGTTTTGCTTTCTAAAATACTTTGGGCAGAGTCTTGAATATTGGAGAAAAGTGATTGCTTTGATTATACCACCAGTATTGTTTGATGTTTATTTCTATAATTCTCTTTTTGAAAGCATGTATTACATATCCACCAGAAAAAGTTATGGAGCAAAGGAACTCCTGCACATTGCTGATGGGAATGTAAATCAACACAATCATTTTGGAAAACTAAGTAGCAGTGGCCACCAAAGCTGAGCAAACATATACCCTTGACCCAGCAGTCCCGGTCCTACTGTACACCCAATGGAAATGCATAAGTACATTCACCAAAAGACACGTACTGAGATATTCTTAGCCATTATTCATAAGTGCTCAGAACTGGAAACTACCCCAATGCTTATCATTTGAATGGATAAGCAGAATGGAGAAGTATAGCACATGCATACAATGTAATACTGTAATGCAATGAGAATGAACAATCTGCAACTGCATGCAACAGTAAGAATGAATCTCGCAAATGTGTTGAACAAAAGGAGGCAGATACAAAAGAATGAATGAGACAGTATGATTTCATTTTTATAATTGCAATAAAGGCAACATTCATGTGTGCTGTTAGAAATCTCAAGGAGTTGGGTTAGAATGGGAACCCAAGAGGTGATTCTGGGGTGCTAGCAATTTTCTGCTTCTTGTTAGAGTGCTGGCTACATGGGGGTGTTAAACGGGTGAAAAGTAAGGAAGATATATACACTTTTATGTGTATATATGAGTTATTGTATCATACTCAGGCTTTTAAATGTAAAAAAAGAAATAATAGTTTATTAACCGTAGTTTGCTGATTTTCTGGTTTTCCTAAAGTGCTATAGTTATGTAAATATTTCAAGAGGAAGCTAAGTGATTTCACATAGGACATCTCTGTACTATTTTTGTAACTACTTGTGAATTTGTAATTACCTTAATTTTTAAAAATTATTTAAATGGATGCTAAATCAGGTACTCGAGCTAAAATGACTGAATGAGCTATATGAAATGTTTAAAAATTATCCTTGTGATAATATTAAACGTTCAAAGTTGCTTTTCAAGAAAGTGGTGGCTGAAACCCTTGTTTTTTGCCTTTTGCTCCCCTGTGGAAAGTTTCTTATTGATTGATTGATTGTAGAGATGGAGTCTCACTACATTACCCAGGCTAATCTCAAACTCCTGGCCTCAGGTGATCCTCCTGCCTCAGCCTCCCAAAGTGCGGAGATTACAGGTGTGAGCCACCATGCCCAGCCTTTGGGAAATTTCCTCCTTGAAAAGCAACATCAACATTGTTTTAAGGCTATATAGGTTATCATCAATAAATCTGAATGACTATTAATACAACCAGTCAAAAGGGTCTCTTGCGCATTAAATTAAAATAAAATAGGTAACAAGAAGTATTACAGTAGACATCAAATACTTGATGGATTCCAAAATCTGTGTAGTCTAGAATTTGGGCATTCTTAGTCAACCACATCTATTAATCACTTTCTGTGGTTCTCAGAAAGATGTATATTGCAGTTTTTGTATTTTTGTAGGTTTTAAAGCATCCATGTTCTAGACAACTTCTTTGTCCATAGGATAGTTCACTTGAATTTTCTTTTTCTTTTTTATAAAAAAGGTGTTATAACTAGGGTACCAGTTAAAAATTTTTTTTTTTCCTGTCTCCCCAGGACAGCTATTTTGGGATATTTTGGGGAAGTAGGAAGAGGGCTCTTATTTTGTTTTCTATTTTGCCTTAACTGGTGTACACAGTGGGTACTCAGTGAGCTGTGACGAAGTCCTGCCTGCCTTGTGGTTAATAGGCACATCTTTCTCATAAGAATTTCAGATCTCTTATTCAGGATTCCTCATTGTGAATGAGTTCATGAGGTTCCTGTGGAACTCATTACAATTAGGCACTGACATTCTTCGTCGGTAAAAGAACATCAGACCTAGGTAATTCGGGTTGATTATGATAAGCAAACAATTTGGTTGTAGACACATTACCTTTTAAATGCATGTGGCAATGTCATAAATGTCTTGTTCAATTACCCCTTGATGTGGTTCTAAAAATATTTTAACCCTGCTGTGGGATGCCGTGTGTCAGGGAAGTGATCTTTCAACCATGTGTTGCAGATTTTCAACCAACGTGTCCTGCCATCATAATTGAATAAAGACAATCTTTTCTCTGTCCATAAGAAAGAAATCAATGCACAGAAAATTCTCAATTTTGATTTTCAACAATACTTTTTACTTAGGCCTACTGTTTGCTGAAGGAACACTAGCAAATAACAACAACAAAATTGGTTAAGTAATAATAAATGAATATTAAGCCTAAACTCCAAAGTAGGGCATTATACTAATTTTAATATCTCTCACATTCTTGGATATTAATTGTGTTATATACATTCAGTAGGGTATTTTTCTGCTGTAAAACTTTAGTCTTTACGATAGAATACAATGTACCAGTTTAGAATACAATATACCAGTACTTCATGCTGTTCCTATAGAGTGTGACATTTCATTTTAAAGACTAGCACTACCTCTTGGTGCACCACCTGCAGAACAGGTACGAAAAACTGTTTCAAGAGACCTAAGCATTGTATTAAAATATTCTTGCTAACTAAATAAAAGGGAATTAAACTTTGGGATATAATTTAAATTAGTTGGATTTTATAAATTCATTACTTTTTCTATTAAGTTACATTTCCCCTTCTTCTCAGATTCTTTTTATAACATCAAGATGTAATTGGAATAAACAGCATATATTTAAAATGTACAATCACATCAGTTTTAGCATCTGCATACACATGTGAAAACATCACGACAGTCAACATAATGAATGTTTCCATCTCAAAAAATTTCCATGTGCCCTTGGTAATCCAGCCTTCCACCCTGTTCCCAGGCAACCACTGATCTGCATTCTGTCACTATAGATTATTTGAAATGATTTAGCATGTTATCTAAATAGGATTATACAGTATGCATCCATTTTTGCCAGACTTTTTCCACTCAGCATAATGAAAGATTCACCCATGTTGTTTCCTACATCAATAATTCATTCTTTTTCATACCTTTTCATTCTGAATAGCATTTCATTGTATAGAAATACTACCATTTGTCTATCCATGCACCTGTTGAAGAATATTTAGGGGTTTCTTCCTCTACCCCCATTTTTGGCTATGATAAATAAAGTTATTACAAGGTTTTTGTATAAGTCTTTTGACAAATATGTTTTTGTTTCTCTTGGCTAAATAAGTAGGAGTGGAATGGTGAGGCCATATGGCTTAATTTTTTGAGAAACTACTAAACTGATTTCCAAAGTGGTTATACCATCTTACAAACCACCAGTAGCATATGTGAACTGCAGGTGCTCCACATCCTTGTCAACACTTGCTGTAGTCAGCCTTCTGAATTTTTGTCAGTGTAGTAAGTACGTAGTGGTATCTCGTACTTCAGTTTGCCTTAACTAATGACTAGCATGATTTTATGCAGCAGTCCCCAACCTTTTTGGCACCAGGGACCAGTTTCACAGAAGACAATTTTTCCACAGACAGGGCAGGAGGGGATGGTGTCAGGATGAAACTGTTCCACCTCAGATCATCAGGCATTAGATTCTCATAAGGAGTGCCTAATCTAGGTTTCTCGCACGTGCAGTGCACAACTGGGTTCGTGCTCCTAATGCCACTGCTGATCTGATAGGAGGAGGAGCTCAGATGGTGATGCTC
The DNA here is from genome assembly GCF_003255815.1 of Theropithecus gelada. Lineage (NCBI taxonomy): Eukaryota > Metazoa > Chordata > Mammalia > Primates > Cercopithecidae > Theropithecus > Theropithecus gelada. Next base: position 21,822,807 of record NC_037677.1, read on the forward strand.
CCTTGCCTGCATGCTGCTCACTTTCTGTGTGGCCTGGTTCCTTACAGTCCACAGACTGGTGTGGCCTGGGGGTTAGGGACCCCTGATCTTCTTTGGTAAAGTGTGTATTCAAATCTTTTGACTTTTTTTTTTTTTTTTGAGACAGAGTCTTGCTCTGTTGCCCAGGCTAAAGTGCAGTGTTGTGATCTTGGCTCACTCCAACCTCCACCTCCTGGGTTCAAGCGATTCTCCCACCTCAGCCTCCCGAGCAGCTGGGATTACAGGTGTGTACACCACCAAGCCCGGCTAATTTTTATATTTATAGTAGAGATGGAGTTTCACTATATTGACCAGGCTGGTTTCGAGCTCCTGCCTCAGCCTCCCAAAGTGTGAGATTACGGGTGTGAGGCACTGTGCCTGGCCCATTTTTAAAAAGTGGACTGTTTGTCTCATTACTGAGTTTTGAGAGTTCTTTACATTCTCTTGGATACATGTTCTTCATCTGATAAATGTGTTACACATATTTCCTTACAGTCTGTGGCTGACCTTTTCATTTTTTTTTTAATGGTGTCATTTAAAAAGCAAAAGTTTAATTTTGATGAAATCTGATTTATCATTTTTTCTTTTATGTTTTATAATTTTTCTGTTCTATGTAAAAGTTATTTGTTATCTCAAGGTTGCAAAGACATTCTCCTGTTTTCTTCTGGAAGTTTTACAGTTTTAGGTTTTATATTTAGGTCTTGACCCATTTCAAGTTACTTTTCGTGTTGTTACTTAGTAGACTTGCCTTGATCCTGATCTCAGGGGAAAACAGCTCCATCTTTTACCGTTAATATAACGTTGGCTTTATCAGTTTGAGGACATTCCTGTTATTCCTAGTTTGCTGAGACTGTCGCGAATGGTGTCGAAGATTTTAAAAAATGCTTTCTCTGCATACGTTGAGATGATTGTTTTGTCTGCCATTATTCTCTTAATGTTGTGAATTCTACTGCTTTTCTAATGTTAAGCCAACCTTTGGGGTGTGTGTGTGTGTGTGTGTGTGTGTATTTACTAAATTATGGAAATGATTGAATTTAAGTTACTATTTTATTATTTGTTTTCTCTTTGTCTCTTCTGTATTTTATTGTATTTTTCTTCTTTTTCTGTCTTCTTTTGGATTATTTTGGTGTTTTTTAGTTTCCATTTTAATCTACCTGTTGAGTCCCTGGTGGTATCTCTGGATTAGTTTTTACTGGTTGCTCTAAATATTAAAGTATGCATATCTAACCACTCATGATCTGCTTGCAGTTTAACCTGGTGTATTTCACATAAAATACAGAAACCTGGTAGCCATTTAAGACCCCTTCCCCCAGCCTAATCTTTTTGTTTTAGGTGTCAAATGTATTATATTTGCATACATTGAAAACTCTATCAGACAATATTATAACTTTTCTTTAAAAGAGTCATATATGTCTTAGTGAACTTAAGACAAAAAAAAGTAGACTTTTACATTTACACAATTATTTGTTCGTTCTTCATTCCTGACTATAGAAGTTTCCTTCTTATCACTTCTCTTCAGCCTAAAAAACTTCCTTGAATATTTCTTTTGGAACAGTCGGCTGTGAATTCTATTAGTTTGTTTGCCTTTATTCTTGAAACACATTTTGATTAAGTCTTTTCCTTCAGTGCTTTAAAGGTATTATTTTATTGATTTCTTATTTTTATGATTTATAATAAGAAATCTGTGACAGTTTAAATCATTATTAACTTATGTGTTCTGTGATTTTTCCTAGCTGCTTTGAGATTTTTTATTTATCTTTGACTTTTAATAGTTTGATTATAATGTGTGTAGGCATAATTTTTTCCTTCTGAGTGTATCCTGTTTGGGATTTGCTGAGCTGCTGAAATTGGTAAGTTTATGTATTTCACCAAATTATAGCAGTTTGGGGTCTTTATTTTTTCAAACATATTTTTCTGCCCCAATTTCTTCTTTCCTATCCTTCTAGTAGTCCTATGACATATATGTTTTCTCATAGGTCCCTGGAGTTCTATCTATATATTTTTAATCTTGTTGTTGTTGTTTAGATTATATAATTTTATTGCTCTGTCTTCAAGTTCACTGGCTTTTTTTCTGTCATTCTGTTTTTGGGCCCATCTAGTGATTTGTTTCTATTGGATATTTTTATTTTTCACTTCTAGAATTTCTATTTGTTTTTTCTTTATAGTTTCTCTTCCTCTGCTAAGAATTTATATTTTTGTTCAATTCAAGTATATTTTCCCTTACCTTTTCAAGCATAGTTATGGTACCTGCTTGAAAGACTTTGTGTAATCTAACTTCCAGGTCATTCAGGGTTGCTATCTGTTATCTTTCCCCTTGAAAATGGGTCATTTCTTTTTTTTTGGTTCTTTCATGTTGAATAATTTCAGATTGCATTTTGGACATTGTGAATATAATATTGTATTAACACTAGGTCTTGTGACAATAGTCTGCAGAATGCTGATGTTTTTATTTTAGCTTCCAGCTTCTTTTATCTCACTTACCTTTGTTATATTGATTTGGGTCTGTTAGGGTGCAAGGATTAGTCTAAGACTTGTGTGCATGCTTCAGATCTCAGCTCAGTTCTTTATGCCTTTTCTTCATTGGCTTAGATATGTTTTGTGCTACTGTTATTCAGGGGTTAGGCTGAGACCTGTACCTCCCACTCTCAGTTCACTTCATGAAGCCTTTGCCATGCTAGTTTGAGTTTGAACTGCATGTATATAGCACAGAGGCAATTCTTAGGCTATTGTTGACTCATACACAGAATTAAAGTATTTTCTTCTCCGGCTTTCTTGTCTCCTGGATTTCCTCCACACTTTTCAACCCACAGGGACTTTTTCTCCCCCCGCCCCGCCCCGCCCCCCTGGTTCTTTGCACCAAAACGTTAGAGCTTCTATTGACATTTAGCTGCAGATTCTACCATGCCGCTCTGTGAAGGGTTCCCACCCTTGGGGCAAAGCTAAGAGGAAAATAAAGTTAAACTCCTCCCCATGCAGTTTGACTCCCCTCTACAGTCTACCTGCTTTACTTATTTTCAAAGTGTTCAGGTCGTTTCTTAGCATCCATAGTTTTTCGTTGGGATCTGCAGGAAGGATGGCCTGTAGTGGGTTTCCATTTGCCATGTCAGCGCTGGAGTGCCTTGGGCTTTGTTCTTGTTGTCGTTTTAATGAATCCTATATTTTCTGCTCTATGTTAATTCATTAATAAATAATTAGGCAAGATTACTGAAAGGTTAGAAGTTCAATAGTATTTTAAGATGATGCTGTTTATCACTTTGCAAAGGAGGAATGAGTAGCACACAGAAGTATTTGGCTTCACTTGGCTGGTAAAACAAGCTTTGATGGCATACCCACTATGTTCCATGAGAGGAAGAGAGTCAAACAGTTTCAGAGTTTACCTCACAACTTAGTGGTTAATAGATTTGCTTTAATGAATAAAGATCAATAAAGATAATAAGCATATTATTTGCAAAAAAGGTTTTTTTCCTCAGGAGTTTAAATACCACTCTTATATCAGGTTACAGAGCCTTCAAAATAGCGAATAATAGCAGAGACATACAATGCAATTAACTTTTCAATCCATCTTCAAATCAATATAATTTTAATAACAGTGGAAAATCTGGATTTATAACAGCTTACCATATTTTCTGAGCTAATTTGCTTTTTAAATACATTTTTAACTCCTGTTGAAAAAACTAATTAAATACACTTGATTTCTTTTTTAGTATTTTCCTTAAGGTGGCTGATATGGGCTTTTCTCAACTCCTTTTCATTAAACTGTAGATACTACCAGAGCAAGAAGAAGCCAGGAGAGTGATGGTGTTGAATACATTTTCATTTCCAAGCATTTGTTTGAGACAGATGTACAAAATAACAAGTATGTGGACACTTTTGAGAATTTTCATGTGACTGTTTTGTATAAGCACATGCCTGTCCAGTTTTAGACAACTGAGAGTTCTCCTCCATTTAAAATGTATTTTAATTATCATAATAATATTTGAAACAGATGAAAAGGCAATCATTTGGTTGATAATTATTGTTAATCTTCACCTCTAATTTTTAGTAACCTGGATTTGCTTCATTTCTATAAAATATATCGACACTGTTTTGCAGAATGAGGGAAGGTTGTAAGTGTCTTATTCTGACCTCCTTCTGGCCCACTAATTGAATCTTAACATATAATTTGGATTGAATTTTACTTCGAAAACTAATGAACAACTGGGTAGTGTATCACTAGCTCCAGCATCTGCTTCACACACCTGCATCTCATTCTCTCATTGGCTCTTCAAAAAATTGAAATGATGATAATAAACTTGCTGGTACCATCTCCTCTAGCTAGCTCCAAGCCCACCCCAGTGCCTCCTGCCCGGGTTTTCCATCTGCTGAGGCACGAATATTTTAGGGCATCAGAAGCAATATGTGTTTTAATGCAGGATTATGGGATTTTATTGAAACATCGAAATGCTTTTCTCGCGTTTGGCGCAGTGATTGTGTTTTTATAGCACATGATCGGCTGCCCTGGCTCCATTAGCCACCACCCAGTGCCTCTAGTTCTGAAGCCGGGCTGGGTTACTCTGTAGCGTGCAATGAAATTCCAGTAGTTTCTATTGTTTGGCTTATTCACCATTTTATTGCATTGCATTAGTTCTGAAAAAGAAAGGGGGTGATGGAAAACATTAGAGCCCTACTAGACTAAAGTACTTTTTTTTCTGTTTAAGTGTAATTTAAGCAAGTGTTATTGATTTGAAAATGTAAAATAAAAGATTTTTTAAAAACTGACATTTTGAAATACTTGGCTCTGTTTATATTATTAAACACAGTTTAAAAAAATTACATGTTCAGCAGAAATGTCTTTTACCTATGAATTTAACTTGCCACCTATAATTTTTTTAAATTCACAAATGATTCTGATGCATCTAATTTTTTACAGGTTTATTGAATATGGAGAATATAAAAACAACTACTACGGCACAAGCATAGACTCAGTTCGGTCTGTCCTTGCTAAAAACAAAGTTTGTTTGTTGGATGTTCAGCCTCATGTAAGTAAACAATGAACTATTCAATACCTTCCTGACCCATGTCATCTACAGCACCTCATGTGAGCATTTCAATATGAAATAAATAAAAAGTCAACCCACTTTTGGCTATATGTGGCTTTTCTGAGATGGCAAAAGCATTTAAATATAATTTGAGACATGTTTGGTAGAAAAAAAAAAGCCCATAATATTATTAGAAAGAGAAGTGGAGGAAGCTCCAAGACCTGTGTTTGTAACTCTTATTTATATTCAGTTATTGTCAAGTAGAGCAACTCTTAGATATTTCTATCTATTCTGTATTTTTTAATAATACATCACATTGTTACATGCATAATGCATTCTTATGTGTTATGTATTAGTATCAGTGTCTATAATTTTTAACAATGGACATTTTGGTTCCAAGTCTTTGACTTGAGTTCTGTATATATCCTAGCAAATAACCCCCCACTAGAACTGAAGGGCATTTTACAGGAAATGTACTGAATGAAAGCCCCATTGTGTTGCCATATCTGCATCTGTCATCCTGGAAACTCCGTTGTGAACATTCTGAACTGAGAATTTCAGTGGATGAAGCCATTCAATTTCCTGTCAAACCATACATCTTCTAGTAGATCCCCAGTCCACAGCATTTTCCTCATCCCCCAGGGACCATGGTTTCTCCTCCCACTGATAGCTGTACCCTGGGATGAAAACCTCCAAATGCTAGAATGACCTGTGGAAGCCCTTTGCACCTCTAAAGGAGGATGAATCTGGAGTAAAAGGGTTTCAAGAATCAGGAAGGCTGCCTCGTGACTTGGGCACTGTGTCAGTCCCTTATTGCACTGCTATGAAGAAATACCTGAGACTGGGTAATTTATTTAAAAAAAAAAAAAAAAGAGGTTTAATTGGCTCACGGCTCTGCAGACTATACAGGAAGCATGATGCTGGTATCTGCTCAGCTCTGGGGAGGCCTCAGGAAACTTACAATCATGGCGGAAGGCAAAGGAGGGGTGAGCACTTCACATGGCCAGAGCAGGAGGAAGAGAGAGAGAGAGGAGCAAAGTGCCACACACTTTTAAACAACCAGGTCTCACAAGAACTGACTATTGTGATGAGAGCACCAAGGGGGATGGTGTTAAACCCTGGGAAACTGCCCCTATGATTCAGTCACATCCCACCAGGCTGCACCGCCAGCAGTGGGGATTACATTATAACATGAGATTTGGGTGTGGACACAGATCCAAACCATATCAGGCACAACAGTGAATGGGACAGTCCTGCTTCTGCAGAGCCGCTCTGCCGGTGTCCCGGGTCCAGTTGCTCTCAGACTCCCACAGTGTAGTATCAGCTCATGAAGAATAGCTTTCAACTCTCACCCTTGATTATAGATGGGTCCCCAGAAGTATAGAGTATAGAACATCAACAATTTGATGAAGGAATGTGGACAGGCATCATGGAGAGCAGGAGGCTGCCCTTGTAGGGCACTCTGAAGGATAGGGCGAAAGAGGAGAACTCCTGCCTGAAATCAGGAAGGGGCTTAAAAGGGATGGTTGGAAGACATTAATGGACAGAGGGTTATTTAACTCATCACACCTTCGGGGTATTTGATCTAAAAACCAGTTTTGTGATTTTTTTTAGTCACTTCTGTTCAATGTTAATTATGATGTATTTCAGGATATTTTTAAATGCCAAGTTACATTCCCCAGCTTCTTTTCAGAAGTGTTTGTTACATTTAATTGTCAACAGTTAATTGAATAATAGTATATTGAAAGGACTACTGATCTTAATTAAAGAATAATTTTGAGGAATTTTCTCCTTAGAAAGAAAATTCAGTAATTCATGATGCTATGGAGAAATGTGAGAAAACTTTCTTTTCTTCCTTGTAGACAGTGAAGCATTTAAGGACACTAGAATTTAAGCCCTATGTGATATTTATAAAGCCTCCATCAATAGAGCGTTTGAGAGAAACAAGAAAAAATGCAAAGATTATTTCAAGCAGAGATGACCAAGGTGCTGCAAAGCCCTTCACAGTAAGTATAGTGATGCTTGGGGGCCAGGTGTGGTGGCTCACACCTATGTAATCCCAGCACTTTGGGAGGCTGAAGCAGGAGGATCACTTGAGTCCGGGAGTTCAAGACCAACCTGGCCAACATGGTGAAACCCCATCTCTACAAAAAATATGAAAATTAGCCAGGCATGATGGTTGCACACCTGTAGTCCCAGCTACTTGGGAGGCAGAGGTGGGAAGATCACAAGAACCTCAGGAGACTGAGAGTGCAGTGAGCTGAGATCACACCACTGCACTCCAGCCTCGGCGACAGTGAGACCCTGTCTCAACAACAACCACAAAAAGCTTGGAGATAAGATGTAAGCAGTAGATACAATGTAAGATACAGTTGTATATATGAAAACATATATACAGCTGCATGTACTCGGCAAGAGTATAATAGATAAAAAAAATCAGTGAAGGAATTGTATTTAGGTATGTACCTTTTGAACAGTTACACTTTTTGTGCTTCGGTGAATGGATCTTCATATTCTTTTGACTGAAACTATTTTGTATGCTATTATGCATACATTTCGTACTATTGTAGTCTGAACATTTGTATAACATCTAGACCAATTAATTTTCAGAGCAGCCTTACTTTTAAAGCTAAAAATACCATGAGTTACTGTTACTCATTAAGAGTCCAAATAAAAAATTTAATAATTTGCCTTGCTTCTCTCCTTGTCAATAATTATATTTAGCACAGCAAAAGAAAATCACTATTTTGGGGATAGGATAAGTAGACCAATATTCCTCAGCAATAATATTTGTATTTTCTATGAGTGTTATTGGAAATGATGATTGTGGTATATTCATGACTATAATGGCTTCTGGCAAGACCTTTTATTGTTTTTGTTCTTAATCTTAATATATTCTACCTTTGGACCAAAAATCAAAAGCAAAGAAATTAAATGTCAAGAGCTTATTTTTTTCTTCCCCCTCTTAATTAGCTCATCATTAACTTTAGTCTGTATTAATTTTTGAACTGTTCATTGTGGTTACAAAATACAGATCACATTTCTGATTGCCAGTATATTTGATAAATACCTTTCTTTACATGCCAACAGTACATATCCGTTCTGAGTAGGTACTGTCATACGTTGTTAGTTACTCAGGCTCTTGATCAACACTAAAATTAAATTTTCTGTCATCGTGAAATCTTATGTGACAATGAAATGCAGACTCAAATTATTTCAGCATGTTGCAACATAAAGATTTATTGTACTATTTAGACATTTTAAAGGTTTCTCAATGAAGATAAGAAAGGATAACATATTCTTAGGATTTGGCTCTCTTACATTTATGTTATATAGCCAACTAAAATACTTCCTGGCTTTAAAAATGTGAGACACGAAGGCTCTTGAAACACTTTTAATGAGACATCAAAAGAACACGGTAATCAGCCGGGTGCGGTGGCTCACGCCTGTGATCCCAGCATTTTGGGAGGCTGAGGCAGGTGGATCACTTGAGGTCAGGAGTTCCAGACCAGCCTGGCCAACATGGAGAAACTCCATCTCTACTGAAAATATAAAAATTAGCCAGGCGTGGCGGCGCGCTCCTGCAATTCCAGCTACTCAGGAGACTGAGGCAGGAGGATAGCTTGGACCCGGGAGGCAGAGGTTGTGGTGAGCTGGGATTGCACCACTGCACCCCAACCTGGGCGACAGAGTGAGATTCTGTCTCAAAACAAAAAACAAAAAACATGGTAATCATCCTTTTACAAATTTGTCCAACTCTGAAAAAGGAGTTTATATTATAAATTCCTTCCTATGAATAAGCATAAATAATGCAGCCAAAACATCAGAGTAAACAATTCTTTCCTCCAATAGCTATTTTAATACTGACAGTTCCACATAATGATGACTTACTGACTCATTATCCTGCAATTCAGTTAAGGCAGGAGTTTTGACTCTTGCCAGAGTAGTTTTTTGTTACAAGCAAATCATAGAAATAGTATTAGAAATTGTGGCTTCTGAAGCACTTGTGGTTAAAGAGGATGACTTTTATTTCTGGCTGAGGGGAAAGACTGAACGCAGAACAGCATTAGGTAAACCAATTGTAGAATGTTTGCATTGATGTGAAGTGAGGTAATGGCCTGGTTAACCAATTATTTTTTTAATACTTCCTTTTGTAGGAAGAAGATTTTCAAGAAATGATTAAATCTGCACAGATAATGGAAAGTCAATATGGTCATCTTTTTGACAAAATTATAATAAATGATGACCTCACCGTGGCATTCAATGAGCTCAAAACAACTTTTGACAAATTAGAGACAGAGACCCATTGGGTACCAGTGAGCTGGTTACATTCGTAACTAAGAGAAATTTCCATAATCGTCTTTTTTTATAGAGTGCATGATGAAATCAGTTACTGTTTTGGTAGGGGGTTTGTAAATCTATATCACTGTCATTGATGTACAATCTTGATTCAAGTTGAATGCTGGTTTTGTTTGTATCTTTTTACAGCCTTATTTCAAACACCATGTGTGAGTATAAGATCAGAAATCAAAATGTGCACGGTACTGTATTCTAAGCAAAACCTCAAACTTTCTAGTTGTCTTTAATACAGCTCTCTCTCCAAGATGAGGCTGAAATTTTCAGAGAGACCTAGCTAGAGGCTTAGTATGTATTGGAATTCAGCGCTTCTGCTGGTCTCTGGTGTGGCGGCTGCCGTTGAGTTTGAATGTTAGCTGTTGAAGGTATCAATTCAGCATCCATGAGCAGCTTTCAGACAGACAGGTCAGCTTTGCCCTTTCTGGGTGGACCATCACAGATTTAGCCGGGCAGGTGGTAAGGCGTCCTCCTACTATTCAAAAAGTATAGACTTTTTCTTACATATTTGCGATACATTCACAGTGTGTGCATTTTAAAATAATTCTTAAAGGAGTAACTGAAATTTTACCTTGAGTGAATGACCTTCATAATATAGCTTGAGAAGTCCTTTTGAGTACCTGTCAGTGACTCAACAAACATTTAATAAGGGAAAGTAGACTTTAAACAGTTATTGTGTACGTAACTAAAAGCCTTTCCTTGTGGGATTAATATCAGAATGGTAGTCTTGTGGCAAGAAATGATTACAAAGGATATTTTTATTTGTAAATCCCCAGAAGACAATTTATGAAGTCACCCAAAACGTTATTTTAGCTGGTTTTGGATTTTTCCAATAAATTAGAAGGATTTCTATTCTAAAACATGTAAAACAGGTTTTACGTATTACTGATACAATTAAAGATTATTTTTCATCTGTGTGCAATAGGTCACCCCTCTCTTTAAATTGCTCTGAGATATATTTTAGAAAACTTTTCATGTAATGTTATTTCTTTGTCATCAAAATGATTGTTAACACTGTCCAGACACCATCCTAACCTTGCCATTGTTAAAGAAGTTTAAGAAAGACTCCTATATTGTAAATATTTAGATGGGATCTCTCACTTTTCTTTGATACTACTGATTTTCAGCAAGTGAATTATATAGTTCAAAATGCTAGAAATGTCTATATGTTCTATAAGAGAAAGCATATCCTGCCATTCTTGCATGCAGTGAAGCCCTGCCAGTCGAAAATCATTGCATCTGTGACTTTCAAAGAGGAAAAAAAAATGTTATTTTTTTTTGATTTGTAAAGAGAGTTTAAATGTCATGTGAAAAAAATAGAATGTAGTAAAATTTTATATATTTATGAAATATTTGAAAGGCATATTTTTTTAAATATCAAATGGGGCTATTCATAAAATCAATTGATTGTATGTCAAGATGTCCTAATTTAAAAGAGTAGTTTTATAAATCATGGTCAACATTCCATGTAAATATTTGAGCTTTACACAGATAGATCCAAGTGCACGATCTGTGCACTGCACATTTGATAGCATTATTCACTGGTTTTCCTTCAGACTTGTCAAGTTCATATTAGAAACAGAGACAAAAACCACTCCAATGGCCTTGACACATAGTCACACCAAAATAGATAATCAGACGAAGTATTATATAACAACATGATCCAGACAGTGAGTTCTAAGTGTATTAATTAAATAGCAGAAATTTTGTTTTTAAAAAATGAAAGAGGGAGGGTTGCCAATCTGAAGTCTTAAGTAGATTGTTTGGGTAGCATATTTCCTTCTTTGAACATTGTCTAAAATTTTCTATAAATCAAGACTTCTTGTACAAAGAATGATGGGAAATATGTAATAATTCAGGCAATCGCCTGAGTAATTTAGGCAGTCCAAATTCTTTACCCTGAAATACCCACATTAAAAAAAAAATTGCAGATAATTGCTTCAGTTATTTACTTTGGGGACAGAGATGTAGTGTAAAGTGGGAGAAACTGAGTCCTTTTATGGTGGTGGTAATAAGATGTTATAAAAATATAACGTTTTAAAAAAGAAAGGTCCAGACCTTTGTTTATTTAAGGGCAGAGCTAGAACAATATTTTTTAAATAATGGGGGAAAAAAGGGGGCCCTTTGGCAATTTTAGAAATCAGGTAGTATACTTTTTTTTTTTTTTTTTTTGAGACAGGGTCTTGCTATGTTGCTGAGGCTGGTCTTGAACTCCTGGGCTCAAGCAGTCCTCCTGCCTTGGCCTCCCAAAGTGCTGGGATTACAGGTGTGATCCACCGTGCCCAGCCTGTAGACATAGTCTTAAAAATGGTGTTTACATGGCCATCTTGATGCTTAGAAAGATACTTGATTAAAATTTAATAAGGCAGGGCCAACTCCGAGAGTGTATCGATAACGGCAGCAGAAAGGCCCTGAATTCTGAACTTTCTTCCCCCAGCCTCCTTCTCCAGCAAGGAGAATAGCACTCCTCCCTTGAGAAACCAGCTCCCTAAGTTGGAGTCACTATGTAAGAGAAGAGGAATGTTCACTTTTTAAAAGTCATGTATTTAAAATTCAAGACCAAAAAGGAAATTCTGTACTCCTATTATTGACTATAGTCAATGAAACATAAAAACGTGAAATTAAAATTTAATTTTTTACCCTTATTTTACTGACCAATATGGAATTCTTGGTATCTCGAAGGCTGACCTTCCTGGTATTGTGTAATGATTGAATGTATCTAAACTGTAATAATTTGAAATTGACAGACCTTCTCAGACTTAACAAAACTATGTTCTTAAAATCTTTCTAAAGATACAGATTTTTATTATTTATTTTATTTTGACTAGGAAGGATTTATAAATAAATGTAATGAAAAATCTTTGATCTTAATAAAATACCTTCAAACAATGTGTGTACTTGAAAATTGTTTTTGCACTTGGATATTCTATTTTATTATACTACTATTCTGATCTATTCCATTATATTATTTCCCATGGTAGAACAAATTCTATTTTCTACTGTGATATGAAGTGATGTAATTGAACTTGCCATGTCTAAAATTAAATTTCATATTTTTTTTCAGTCAAACACTGCTTTCATCAAGGCTGTTGGGGAGATGGAATTCACTAGTGGTGTTCTTACCCATACAGTCCAGCAATTTAAAAATGTGGAGAACCTCAGTGGGGAAGGAAGAATTAGGACCATCAATGATGGGAACACACCTCCCCCACTCCCCACCTCCTCTCCTCCTCCCCACTAGGAATCAGTGTCACACAAATCCTCTTCCTGAGCTCCAGTTAGGCGAAACTCAGCTTTTACAACCGTGCATATAGGAACAAATTGTTACCTGCTATGCAAACTAGCTAGCATTGGCCTTGCTTCAGTCCTCGAGCCAGTTAGCCCCAGCTCTGCATCCACAGAAAGGTTGCTCTTAAGAGCATTTAAAAGCATTTAAGAGCATGGGATCTGGAGTCAGAATTCTTCAGTTCGCATTCTGGTTTTGCCTGTTTCCAGCTCTGCAGCCTTGGGAAAATCATTGAACCTCTCTGTTTTTCATTTTCTCATCAGAAAAAAATAGGGGTAAGAACAGTGATTACCCCATGGGATTGGTGTGGGCATGAAATGAAAGAATCCATGTATCCTTAGAACAAAACCTGGGACAGAATTGTTTAATAATTGTGAGCTCCTGTTGTATAATGGTCATTATCACATCACACAATTTAAAAATAGCTGTGTAACTATTCTCAACCACCCTACATAAAGTTTCCCTATTAGTAAACCCACTGGAAGTTTACAATAAATAATTTATTAGAAGCTTTATTTTTTATTTTTTTGAGGCGGAGTCTCGCTCTGTCACCCAGGCTGGAGTGCAGTGGCGCGATCTCAGCTCACTGCAAGCTCCGCCTCCCGGGTTCACGCCATTCTCCTGCCTCAGCCTCCCGAGTAGCTGGGACTACAGGCGCCCGCCACCACGCCCGGCTAATTTTTTGTATTTTTAGTAGAGATGGGGTTTTACCGTGCTAGCCACAATGGTCTCAATTTCCTGACCTCGTGATCCGCCCGCCTCGGCCTCCCAAAGTGCTGGGATTACAGGCGTGAGCCACCGCGTCTGGCCAGAAGCTTTATTACTTTTTTTTAAATGTCATAGCTTCCTACCAAGTGATACATCAGGAACTAATTAGGTAATCCCCAATAGGAAGGGAATCAATTTTTATTTTTAACCACTGGGTATGCAATGTAACTGATAACAATTAGAAATGTCCCTTAATTGTATTAATGCCGTTTCTTCTGCTGCCACCCTTTTATCCCCAAATGCGTGTTCAGTTACACTTAAGCTTCTGGAGGGCAGAAAATATTTTACTTTTGTCCAAAAGAACTATCTTATTTATACACATAGGCCTAATCACTGCCTGGCCAAATTATACTTATTAATCATAGAACATCTTTATAATTTCCATACATGATGTCATTTAATACCACATGTATCTTACATGGAAGATATTATCTTCATATTTTACAGTGGAGCAAACTGAGCAGCAGGGCTGGAGTACCTTGCCCAGGGTGACATTGGTGATGAGGAGTGGAATCAGGGATGGAATGTCATCTGGCATCCTTCAGCTCCATGCTGTTACCACTGCATTGTGCTTCATGGGGTTTCTGTAAGTTGAGCTAAAGCTGGGAACAAGTTAAGATTTGGGTAATTAGGGGAGTGATTGTTCACACTTATGCACATGCAGTTGGTGAAGAATTTTCTCAAAACACTGTTGCTTTAGTCAGATACAACTTTATGTTTCCATGCCTGTATAAATGGGTTCATCTTCAAACAATGGCTATTATCAGAAATTTATAAAAAGCTTAGATAGCATACTATGAAATTTTGTGTTAAGTCTGCCTGAGTTCCAGTCCCTACTCAAGACTGGCCTCAGTCAATCATGATAATCTCTTTGTAGTGATTTATCTGGGCCAGTCATGCTACCAGTTCCAGGTCATGTCTGTGGGAGGAGCTATGAGAAAGACACTTTTCTCTGATTTAAACAAACAACTGCATGAAATGAAAATCCTTTATGGTCCTATCCTCATCTTTCTGCTTGAGATGCTCAATTATGTTGTGATGCTTGTCAATATGACAGCTGTAATCCTAACCCTGCATCAGAGGATGATAAAGGCCAATGTACTAAGGATGACTGAGTGAAAAAGATCCTAAATCCATAATATTGAACTGCTGCACCAATCCTGGGACTTCCTTCCTCTAACTCTTAAATTAAAAAAAAAAAAAAATGTTCTGATGGTTTAAGTCATGGCCTCCTTGCTGCTGAAAGCATTCCTAATTTGAAACGGTATTCATGAGCAACTCAGGCCATTCTCAATATCTACTTTTCACTTAGCAAAAGTTGTCCTTTTGCTCAGCGGTCACACGCCCTGCTTTGATACAATTACTGAGCGTCAATACACTCTATAGAATGGTCCAATGCAAGACATTCCATTTAAATTTTATTTTTCTCAGGTTTCATTTCTTTTTCCTGCTCAATATGGATAAGAATTTAACCTTAAAATTCAAGTTCAGAAAAAATTTGTTCTTAATGTTTTTGGATTTACAAATGTATGATGGTTCTGTTCTATTAGTCACTCAAAATATGTTATAAATTAAAAGGCTGACTAAACACTGCAGAGTCTACCATTTCAAACAAAGTAATGCTTGTTTAATTGTTTAATTTGATTCGGACAAGAATTATACCAAAAGGTTCCATTTGTTAAGCCCTTGCTCTGTGCCCGGCATTGCGCAGCATTGCTACTTAGTTGTAGATAAGCTGTTTGTGATCATCAGTTTCACTTAAACATAGAAAAGTTCTAAATAGAAATATATTTGAATAACTACAAAATATAGCTACAAAACATCTATTGCTGTAAATGTTAAAGGAACGCAATGTAGCATAAAGTAAAAACTTTTGAAAATATATTACTATTAGGAATCTAGAAGATATCACAATAACAAGGATGGAAGAAGGAAGGAAGCAATATAAATGTACGTAAATATCAGTTAAGTAATTATTTTTTAAGAATGTGACCGGCTTGGGCAACATGGTGAAACCCTGTATCTACAAAGAAAAAAGGAAAAAAAAAGAGCCGGGAATGGTGGCGAGCACTGGTAGTCCCAGCTACTCAGGAAGCTGAGGTGGGAGGATCATTTTAGCCTGGGAAGTCACCGCCGTGAGCCGTGATCGCGCCACTGCACTCCAGCCTGGGTGATGGAGTGAGAGACCCTGTCTCAAAAAACGACAAAAAAAAAATTGAAAGCAATTTCCAGTGGGACTATAATTAAATACAAAGAATCAAAAAGAGAATCCATAAAACGAGATGACAGAAGCAAGACCAACTGTATCTCTAACAAGAGATTTAAATGGCATAAATTCATGTATTGAGACGTTTCAACTACATTGAAAAATGAAACCAACTGTATGCTTCCAGATGAGAAAGATTTTAAGTGAGAGGATTAACTACAATATGCCAGGCAGATGCAGACAGAAAGCAGAGAGCACAAAAGAACAAAACAAAACAAAAAACCAGAGTTGAAGTCAATGCTTATTAATTGGGTCAAAAAGTTGTTCTTTAGTAATTAATGCTATGAGCCACTACAAGAAGAGCATTGAAGGCCTAAAACAAAACATGAGAAACATAATCAACAAAACCACATTACTTGATAATCTGTAAAACACATCTCTCAGACCATGAAGAAAAATGGTTATAGAGGGTCTGAATGTCATAATTCTTCAGGCTGATGTCATAGCATTTTATGGATTCTCTTTTAGATTCTCTGTATTTAATTTTAGTCCCACAGGGAATTGTTTTCATAGCTATGTCATAGCTATGGAAAGAGAATTTTGTCCTGAAAATGAGATTACATCTCATCAAGCATTTACAAAACGAAATTCTGAAGTAGGCCACAGAAAAGCCTCGTTAAACTCCAAAATACTTAAATACCTCAAATTACGTTTTATGACCCTAGTCCAATAGAACTAGAAGCAAACAGCAAATATAAACTGAAAAGGGACCTAGAAATAAAAAAATTTAGAGTATTCTGATCAAGGAAATAAAAATGAAATTGCAGATTATCCAGAAAATAACACTGAAATCAGAATCTATGGAATCTGAGTAAAACTGAGCTCAAGAAAATTTGTCGCTTTGAAAACTTTTCTAAGAAAAAAATAAAAATAAACATTGGCTCAAGCAACTTGGGAAAGAATAACACGAGTGGTACTGTATTTTGGCTAGGTTATTATATACACTGAATTTTCCAGGAATGCACTACCATGTAAATCAAAGGGAGATTGTACTTCATTTTTTTTTTCAGAACTTTACTAAGAGATTTTTTTTTTTTTTTTTAACCATTTTGGAACATCATGTCACCAATTGCAATGCAACACATGGCATTTGAGTCTCCACTGACCCCTCTCGTTTGTCCACACCTTCGCTGTGGCACACACAGTAACTACATCCATTCAATTTCTGTTTTCGTCTACAGAAGTGCTGCTTGAGCCTTTATGTACGAAAATATGTCTTATTTTCAATGGTTTTCCTTTTGTTTATCTCTTCCTTTACAATAGGGTTTCTTGCCGTTGAT
Organism: Theropithecus gelada; assembly: GCF_003255815.1. Taxonomy (NCBI): domain Eukaryota; kingdom Metazoa; phylum Chordata; class Mammalia; order Primates; family Cercopithecidae; genus Theropithecus; species Theropithecus gelada. The sequence continues at coordinate 21,839,796 of NC_037677.1, forward strand.
GTAGATTATTCCAGTGGACTTCATTTCGGGACAGCAAAAGGAATATTACAACACTTCTTTTACAGAAAGGGATCCCTGTGTGGGCTGGGTGGAGTCTCGCTGCTTCTGATATGTGGCCATTTAAATCCCATCTGTTTTTCCCCTTTGAGGTTCACCGGCTCATCCTGTTTTAATATTTTAGGGTAATTAATATGTAACAGCATAAATTAGTACCCCCGGACATACTACTGCTATGAACAGACTGTTAAAGATGAAAATAACTGTAATGTTGAAATATTTTCAAAAAGAATGCGATTGAATAAAATAATAGACATTACCACAGACCTAAATATTAAATCAAAAGATTAACCTGATAGACTCTTCGAGAACATAATTTTTAAAAGATAAGGGATGAAAACAGAATATGTTGAGACATGGATAGTAGATCCAAGAGACCCACTGTCCACCTAATAGGATTTCCTATTAAGCTAAAGACGTGAAATGAACAATACAGTAAATTTCCCTAAATTGAAGATAACATCTTCAGACTTAAATCTCCATTCACTGACCTACTACAGTGTTGCAAAAAGATCCAGACACTTCTTCCTGGAATTTGTGACCTCCTGTAATAGAGAATCCTATAAGCTCAGAGAAACAGAAAGAGAGAGAATGATATGGATAGGCTTTGTGTTCCCACCCAAATCTCATCTTGAATTGTAATCCCCAGGTGTTGAGGAAGAGACCTGGTGGGAGGTGATTGGATCATGGTGGCAGTTTCCCCCATGCTGTTCTTGTGATGATAAGTGAGTTCTCAGGAGATCTGATGGCTTTATAAGGGGCTCTTCCCCCTTTACTTCCACACACACTCTCTCTCTCACCTACCATCATGTAAGATGTGCCTGCTTCCCTTTCCACCATGATTGTAAGTTTACTGAGGCCTCCCAAGCCATGCCTCCTGTATAGCCTGTGGAACTGTGAGTAATCAAACCTCTTTCCTTTATAAATTATGCAGTCTCAGGTGTTTCTTTATAGCAGTGTGAGAATGAACTAATATATATATGTGTATGTACACATATATTTTTTATATATATATACACACACACACTCACAGAGGTGGGGAGAGGGAGGAGAGAAAGAGAGAAGAAAGAGATGTTACTTATAAAGAAATACAAAATCTGCTAGGCCTCAAACATCTCATCTGCAATAGGATAGTAGATGACAAAACCCATATCATATACTGTGGGGAAAATAAATCTAAGCCTAGAGTTCTGTAACCATTCAGACTATCATTAGGAGCAACAATAAATAAGCTCAGATGTTTTTACCACGCCTATATTCTTCCTGGAAGCAAAGGCTCAAAGATGCACTTCAGCATTGAAAATAAATTCATGAATGAAGAAGACATGAATACAAGCAAAATAAGTAAAAGAATCAGGAAAACTTAGGACAATACTAAATAAGAAGGATTTACATTCAAATCATGGCTATACCGTTTCCTAGCTATTACATCATGCAAACTACTTAACCTTCTTGAACCTTCATTTCCTAATCTATAAAACAGAAGTAATAATAAGAGTGATACAATAGGGCTCATTAAAATACTCTACCTAAAGCCCTTAGGACAGTGCTTGGCATCGGGTAAATGTTCAGTAGATGTTAGCTATTATTATAATCAATGATGGACTTCAAATTGCTAAAAAATTTTTGGAGGCCAATTTTGCAGTTCCATCAAATGTTATAATACTCATGCCATGTCCCTGAACCAAACAGCTACCATGCACACTCATATTTGTGTAGCAATGTTAATCGCAGTAGAATTTATTGTGGAAAAAATTTAAATCAATCTCTTGTTAGTGAGGGAATAACAAACAATGATATAATATAGTTTTCATTACTATATCACTGTTTTAAAATATGGGGTGGTTTTTTTGCATTATATTATTAATGCAAAAAGGTATATATATAATGCAAATGTATATAATGCAAAAAGGTATACAATATTGTGTATTATAATATAATATATAATATCACTTATAAGTAATATATCAAAAATATATTTATTATATATTATACACAATATGTATACTACATATAATGTATTATATATAATATGTATTATGTACATTATAATACATGTATATATTATATATTATATAATCCATGTATTATTACAATATATATTATAATGTACATAAAAATCGTGTGTATATATTGGCATGGAAGGATGTTACATTCTCATATGTAAAGATACATATTAAATGGTATGGAAACGTACAAATCAATTGTTAATGGTGTATATACACCTGGGAGTGTGGAGGTGCTGATGAGAATGTACTTTTCTGTTATTTGAATTGGTTTTTATTTAGCATTGTGTTTTGCATGGCTATAAAGAAATACCTGACACTGGGTAATTTATAATATAAAGAAAAGAGGTTCTGCAGGCTCTACAAGAAGCATGGTGCCAGCATCTGCTTCTGGTGTGGGCTTCAGGGAGCTTTACTCATGGTGGAAGAGGCTGAGGCAAGAGGATGACTTGAGCACAGGAGTTCAAGGCTGCAGTGAGCTGTGATTGTGCCACTGTACTCCAGCCTGGGTGACAGAGCAAGACCTTGTTTCTAAAAAAATTAAAAAAAGAAATCTGATTCACCTGGAAATGAGGATCTAGAGTTCGAGAAAAATGAAAAATAATATGTATATATGTATCTAATATATATATATGCAGTAGAGAGAGAGAGACAGACAGACATAGTAGAGACACGGTCTCACTATGTTGCCCAGGCTTTTCCCAAACTTCTGGCCTCAGGCAATGTCCCTGCCTTGGCTTCTCAAGGTGCCGGGATTACAAGTGTGAGCCACCATATCCAGCCTCTAGATTTTCTTTCTGTTGATTAACTCTCACATGGAAAAAGGCCACCGGTACCTGTCAGTTTTGTACCAGAGATGCCTCTTCTTCACCCGCTGCCACTAACTCATCATCTCTTGCTGGACTTATTTCAACATACTCTAACAGGCTCCTCTTCTGCAGTTTTACCCTGGTGTCATTTATCTTCAATATTTCCTGCTTGAGCGATTTTTCTAAAACATAGATTTGATTATGATACTCTCTTGCTTAAATTTCTTCAGTGTCTTACAGCTCAATAAACAAATGGGCAAATGATTTGAATATATATATATATATATAGAACTATCCAATAAGTGTATCTAGAAAGATGCTCAACCTTATTAGTCAACGGGGAAATGCAAATTGAAATCACAATGAGACACCATTATTCACCTATCAGGTTGATTACAGTTAAAAAGACTGATCATGGCAAGTGCTGTAGGGAAGGTGCACTTTGGGAAGGTGCACTGTAGGGATGATGCAGCCGCTTTGGAAAACAATTTTGCAGTTTCTGAAATTAAATACACTACTATGTAGTGCAACTATTTAATTCCTAGACATTTACCAAAGAGAAATGGAAGCACACATTCACATAAAGACTTGTATGCAAATGTCCGTACCAGCATTATTTGTAATTGCCTCAAACTGGAAACAAACTAAATATCTATCAACAGGCTAAAGAGTAAACAAATCATGGTCTATGCATACAATGGAATGGCACTCCACAATAAAAAGGAATACACTAATGAAACATGCAATCAATATGGATGAATCTCAAAATCATTATGCTGGAGGAAACAGACCGAGAGAGAGAGAGAGAGAGAGAGAGCACATACGATATGGTTCCATTTATAGAAAATTTTGGAAAATGTAAAGCAACCTAAAATAACAACACATAGATTAGTGATTGCCAGGATATGTGGGAGGGGATGGGGAGAAAAAGAGGGATTACCAATGGGTACAAGTAAACATTTGGGAATAATGAATATGTTTATTATTTTAATTGTGCAATGATTTCTCAGGTGTATACACTTGTCAAAACTGATCAAATTATACACTTCAAATATTTTGAAGTTTCTTGTACTCAAAATTTACCTAAATGAAGTTTTTTTAATGAGATAAAAATTCTGGAAAAAAAAAAAAAAGAAGAAAAATCAATGTAGAGACTTGGCTTCCAGACATCTACAAAACAAAACAAGACAAGACAACCCACACCTGATATTTAAAAAAGTATTTTATAATCCATTCTCTGGCAGGATTTTGAGCCTCATCTTCGTCCTTGGAGCTCCCCAGCACCCTATTTATATCTCCATTAGCCTCAGGTCAGATTGCATCTAATTATTTGCCCTTAACTTTATCTTCCTTGCCTCCCTGTGCCTGCAAGATGAATGCAGAAAATGTTTTGTTATATTAGTTTCCTCTCTCCTGCCTGCAATACCTGGGATTGGATAATTCATGGAAACATGGGAGGAATCATGGAAATGTATTCAACTAGACAATGCAAGACCATTCAGTAGTCTCTGGAAGTGCTGCTGCTGCTGTGTGACCTTGGTATTCTAGACTTTTGGGGAGGTTTGAGGAAGAAAGAAAATCACCTTGTAACTTTTCGCGTTGAGGTCTTCAGTGGATGGAAATATGCAAGGCCATTATCCAGCTGGCTGCCATTTCCTGCCATGAGGTAGAAATACCAACTGTAATGAAAACCTGGGGTCAGGTTCTCTCTCTCTCTTTTTTTTTTTTTTGGATGGAGTCTGGCTGTGTCACCCAGGCTGGAGTGCAGTGGTGTGATCCTGGCTCACTGCAACCTCTGCCTCCCAGGTTCAAGCAATTCTCCTGCCTCAGTCTCCCGAGTAGCTGGGATTACAGGCACATACTACCACGCCTGGCTAATTTTGTATTTTTAGTAGAGACGGGGTTTCTCCATGTTAGCCAGGATGGTCTCGAACTCCCAACCGCAGTAAACTGCCCCCCTCGGCCTCCCATAGTGCTGTTATTACAGGCATGAGCCACTGAGCCCGGCCTAGGTTCTCTTAAGAATTAGGGAATAAAAATCTGACCCCCAATTTTCAGGCACATTTACCACCCATTATGAGTTGGAGGATATTCCTGAGAACTTCTAGATAGCCAAGCTGAGCAAAATATTTTTATAAAGTATACCTCTTTTAGCCCCATATTCCCTAAAGATCACTTCCCTTTAACAATTGATTTTTTTCCACCAATAACTTTATACTGCTGAAAATAATACTTTTGTAGCTCAGCCCTTACAAAGTAGGCTGGCAAGAGGCACTTCTTATATACAAAAATTACTCAATATGTTTTTTCTCTGTAGCTCTGTATTTCACGAACCTAAACTTTAACTCACCTTCCCACCAAAACTCTTCCACTTCCTGTATTCTCAAACTTTGCTAAAGGCTCCATTGTCGCTCCAATGTGTCCAGCTAGAAGACTCACAGTCTAACCTAACCACTACCTATCCTTCACCTTGGTTGCAAAATTCTGAGATGACCTCCAGGATCCTCCTCTCGTGATGTACATGCACCTTCTCCCAGTTCTTTAACCAAGAACGAATCTAGATACTGCTAGGAAGAAATTTTACATCTTTGCAATTAAGGTTCCGAATTTGTTGACCTTAACAAAGGGAGATTATCCTGGCCTAATCAGGTGAGACCTTAAAAGAGGTCAGGCTTTTCCCAAAGAAAGAAACTGGAAGCATGAGAGAGAGTTGACGGTACAGAGATTCTCTGTTACTGGCTTTGAAGATGGAGGAGGTCACACGCAAGGAATGCAAGTGGCCTCTAGGAGCTGAGACCCCCCCTTATCCTCCCACCTGCTGGCATTCAGCAAGAATGCTAGGATCTCAGTCCCGCAGCTGCAAGAAACCGAATTCTGCCAAGGTCCACATGAGCTTGGAGGAAGACCCTGAGCTCCAAATGAGATGAGCAGTAAGCCCTGCTCATACCTTGACTTAAGCTTTGTGAGACCCTGAGCAGGGAACTCAGTCATGCCATGCCTGGACTTCTGACCTGCAGAAATGTGAGCTAAAAATGAATGTTGTTCTGAACTGATAAGTTTGTGGTCACATGTTACACAGCAGTAGAAAAGCAGTACACTCACTCACTTCTAGCATTCAGCCACCAGCTCCTATGAGAAGTCTTTTAGCTCCATCCTCTCCTCTCCACTTTCTCTGCTGCTGCCTTTGTGCAAAAGTTCATCATTTCTTTCCTCAACCAGTGCAGTGAGCTTAATGTTCCTTTTGAGCACCTCACACTTCTGTTCATCCTTAACACTACCACTAATAACCTCACCTTCTGCCTTCTCCTTGCTGTCTTACCATTTGGGACCTGTCTCTGTGTCTTTGCCTGTTTGCATTATGAACAGTTTTCCATTTTTGTAGCAAAGAAGCAGCTAACAAGGATCAATAGAGCAAGTGTGCACACTTCATTTATGGAAGAACCATTTATTGAGTGCCTGCTATACATCCAGCCTGTGCCTGGGGTGGGGATTAGTGAGCTGACTGGCAGACAGTTCCTGATTCAAGGTGCTCATGTTGTAAAAGGAGAAATAGGCACCCAGACTGGGAATAATGAGATTGGGTGGTAAGAGCACTACTGGAGATATGTATGTAGAAGCTCCAAAGAGGATCTAACTCACTGAACAAAGGGATAAGAGGTGGGAGAGAAGAGGGTTTGGGAGGGTAGAAAATTAAGGATTGCTGTAAGAGGGGAGATGTGAGCTGAACGTCAGTGAATAAATAGGAGTTTACCAAGCAAAGGGGGAGTGGGGGTGAAAGGCAGGAACCAGCAGGTACTTCATGCAGTGGCATGAGCAAAGTCATGGAAGTGAGACGCACTTAGTGTAGTAAAATGCAGGCATTTCAGATTACCAAAGTCTGGAGCTAAAGTCAGGGACTAGTAAGAAAAATGAGATTGGGCTGGATGCAGTGACTCAATCCTGCAATCCCAGCACTTTGGGAGGTGGAGACAGCAGGATTGCTTAAGCCTAGGAGTTTGAGATGAACCTGGGCAATGTAGTGAGACCCCCATCTCTACCAAATAATAATAAAAACAGTAATAAATTAGCCAGGTGGTTCTCGCTTGTGGTTACAGCCACTCGGGAGGCTGAGGTGGGAGGATTGCTTGAGCCTAGGAGAATGAGGCTGCAGTATGTCGTGATTGCACCACTACACTTCAGCCTGAGCAACAGCACAAGCAACTGTCTCAAACAAAGAAACAAACAAACCAAAAGGAGAATGGAGAGACAAGAGCCAAGATCAGAAGGGTCTGCTGTATACAGAGTGTCCAAAACTGTAACATGTGCCTCACTGAGGTACGTATGGCAAAGTCAGATTTCTAGGAAAGCTGGAGATCATGATTTGGTAAGACTGGTGTAAGGTTCAGAAATCAGCTTAGTCACAAACTCTTAGGTGAGCCTGATGAAGATCTTCTCTGGTTGATACTTTGAGAAACACTGTTGTTAGCAATGGGAAGACAATGAAGGAATCTGAATGTAGTGGGAAGTGGTGGGATTGTTTTTTGCTATGTTTACGTATTATGCCTTCTGGAGGCTTATCAGGGGCTTGATTTGAAAAGGAGGAGAAAGACCTTATCCACGGGGAAAGGAACAATGATTCAAACTAGTGCTGGAGATGGACAGGAGAAGTCAGAGTCTGGAACTCTTTGGTAGGCAAAATCTGTGGGATGTATGCTTGATTAGAGAGACGAAAAGAGGGAAAAGACAAGTCTCTAATGTGAATGAGTGGATGCTGTTGCCCATTGAACAAGAAAATATAAAAGGAAGATCTGGTGGAGGTGGAAGGATTATTAGCTCAGTTGTAGACATACTGAACGTGAAATGCATATAGAATAGCAGTGTGATGTCCAGGAGGCAGTTGGATGCATAAGCCTGAAGCTTAGGGGAAGATCTGGCATGGGTATCCAGATTCTGAAGTCCATGGAACACCGGTCCTTGTGGAGGCATGAGAGTGGTTGAGGTCATCCGTAGAGAGAGTATAAGAGGAAAGGAACAACATGCTAAAGACAGGATCCCAGGTAGCACCAACTTTTACGAGGTACCCAGAGGAGAAGAGTTAAAAGGAGGCAGTCAAGGAAAAGCTAGAAGGGTGAAGAGAAAGGGAGTGAACCACAAAGGCCACAGAAGTAGAAGACATTGAGAAAAAAGGAATGACTGATGATGTCAAGTACAACAGAAAACTTAAGGAAAGTAAGGATGAATAGCGTCCCTTGGATTCAGCATGGGTGCCCCTGGGCAACTCTAATGAGGACATTTTCAGATAAATGGTGAAGGGAGAAGTCAGACTAAAGTGCATTGGGAGATGGGGCAATGAAAACAGTAAATGTACACCACTTGCCACAAGGTTTGAACAAAAATGGCAGTAGATAGAGGTTGGACATACACCAGGGAAGCTGTGTGTCAGGGGGAGGGATGTTTTAGGATAGCAGATTTGAACATATTTACAGATTGAAGGCAAGGAGAGTATAGACAGGGAGAGGCTAAGGATACAGGCGATAATGGAGTGTTTTAAGGAGAGGGAGACTGTGAGGCGTGGGAAGGTGGAAGGTTGAGGGCACAGAAGAGCCACCTCCGCATCTGAGGGTGGACGAGGGGAAGGAGGGGATTGATGAGTGCATTCAAGTGACCTTAATTTTCTTCATAAATTAGAAGGCAGAATTTTCTGCTCAAACTGAGTTCTCAGAGTTCATTTAGTGGTTTAAAAATATCCTCATCCTCACTGCCTAGAATAGCACGATCTTTTGTGTCTGGATAGCCAGGGCAGAACTGGCTTGAGGTGGGGCTTGATGTCAGGACTCCAGCAACATCATGAAGACTTGGTTCTCTCTGCATCAAGGGGCAGGGCTGGGCTCAGCTCACCAGGTTTTCTGCCACCTGCTGGCTTCATTCTCAGACAGGTTCTCTTTTTGGCGTTACAAGTCAGCTGTATTAGGAGCTGACTCCAAGACAGCTGGAAGAACAGGAGTCTTCTGGGAGCTTCCGCCAACGTCCTGACATTCACTCTAATTACAGAAGCATATGTCCTGTGCTGCACGCTGACTGGGGGCACCTGAAATTAGGGAAGGGAGCAGTTCTTTATGGTAGTAGCCTCAGAATTACTTGGAAAGCCTGCTAAAACACAGATCCTGAGCTCACTCCAGAGTGTCTGGCTCAGTAGATCTGGGATGAGGCCTGAGAACTTGCGTCTCTAATAAGTTCCCAGTTGAGTCTGAGGCTTGTAATTCTGGGAGCTCACTGTGGGAATCACTTATCTAGAGGAGGTTGGGGTACAGCTACCCAAGAAAGGGAAATGCCTGCTACATCTAGTCTCTGCTCTCTAGAGCCCATCTCTGGGTATATATTTGGCTCGTCCTATGAAAGGAGACTGTGGAAGCAACTGTTCTTCCACACAGAATGAAAGGCCTGCTGAAGAAGTTAGAAATAAGTCAATGAACATTGTGGTTGTTCCTCAAAGAACTAAAAGTAGAACTACCATTTCTAGCAATCCTATGACTAGATAGCTACCCAGAGAAAAAGAAATCATTATATGAAAAAGATACTTGCACATTCATATTTATAACAGCACAATTCGCAATTGCAAAAATATGGAACCAGCCTAAATACCCATCAATCAACGAGTGGATAAAAGAAACGGTGACTCACACCTGTAATCCCAGCATTTTGGGAGGCTGAGGCTGGTGGATCACCTGAGGTCAGGAGTTCGAGACCAGCCTGACCGAGATGGAAAAACTCTGTCTCTACTAAAAATACAAAAATTAGCTGGGCGTGGTGGTGGGTGCCTGTAGTCCCAGCTACTTGGGAGGCTGACGCAGGAGAATCACTTGAACCCAGGAGACAGGGGTTTCAGTGAGCCGAGATTGTGCCACTGCACTCCAGCCTCGGTGACAGAATGAGACTCCATCTCAAAAAAAAATAAAGAAAGAAAGAAAGAAACTGGGATATCAATCAATCTATCTATCTATCTATCTATCTATCTATCTATCTATCTATCTATATATCTATATATCTATATCTACATATATATATATATATATGATGGAATACTACTCAGCCATAAAACGATTGAATTAATGACATTTGCAGCAACCTAAATGGAATTGGAGACTATTATTCTAAGTAAAGTACTTAGAATTGAAAACCAAACATGGTATGTTCTCACTCATAAGTGGGAGCTAAGCTATGAGCATGCAAAGGCATAAGAATGATACAATGGACTTTGGGAACTCAGGGAAAAGGGTGGGAAGGGGGTGAGGGATAAAAGACTACAAACTGGGTTCAGTGTAAAGTCCTCGGGTGATGGGTGCACCAAAATCTCACAAATCGCCACTAAAGAACTTACTCATGTAACCAAACACGACCTGTTCCCCCAAAACCTATGGAAATAAAAAAATTAAATATTAAAAAAAAAGTCAATGAGAAGTGCCAAAGCACAAAGCACAGCTCCCTGACTCAAATGACATGACAGTGGCTTTCTTCACAGCTGTAGTTTTTGAAGATTTCTTCCAAGCTGCTTGCGGGCAGCACAAGGAAAAAAAGATTCTTGTTGTTGAAATCCAGATGTGTGGATTTCTGCCCTTTAAGTCAGGTTGAAAAGTCTCCTGTTTAGATTACAAATGTTGACATTCCTAATACATGATATATACTATTCGTGTCTTCTTATATTTCACCAACCTCGTATTTTAAGTTAATGTAACAGTCTAAAATAAAATATATTGGTTGGCTGAATGACTTCCAGAAGTTTATGTCTTATCTATGTGCATTTTCAAGCCCTCCTTTCTACACACACACACACACACACACACACACACACACACACACACACCGTAGATGAAATAATACAAATTTAACTCTATATTTTCTTTTTTTTTTTTGAGACGGAGTCTCGCTCTGTCACCCAGGCTGGAGTGCAGTGGCCGGATCTCAGCTCACTGCAAGCTCCACCTCTCAGGTTTACGCCATTCTCCTGCCTCAGCCTCCTGAGTAGCTGGGACTATAGGCACCTGCCACCTCGCCCAGCTAATTTTTTGTATTTTTTAGTAGAGACGGGGTTTCATCGTGTTAGCCAGGATGGTCTCGATCTCCTGACCTCGTGATCCGCCCGTCTCGGCCTCCCAAAGTGCTGGGATTACAGGCTTTAGCCACCGCGCCCAGCTAACTATTTTCTACTCATATTTAAATAGATTTTCATCCATCCTCATAATATTATTTAATCCCTAATTTTCAAATAAAATCCAAGTTACCGTCATCTCCATAGTGAAATCATCACCATTGGCTGCTAAATGAAGGGTAAGGCAGTTCCCAGTGGACCAGTAGCCAGAGACACTTCTGTAGGGCTGGGTCCATTTCTGACTAAGACAGAGTTCTCTAGTCAGGCACGCAGCAGGAGCATGAAGGCATGAATAGAAGGGGAGCTGGGCATGCACAGATAACCATTCCATGCGCAAGACCTGAGTTTGACTGTTGATTCTAGTAATGAGTACAAATCTGGACATGGAACCTGTGGTTTAATTTTGATTATTGTGATGGTGGAGGTCCAGCTCCTTGTGGACATCTGGGATGTTTACATGCCCTAGATTTTCAAATCAAAAGTCAAGTGCCTGGAACAATGTAGTTCCCAATTAGTTTTCTGATTGGCTCCTTCTGCCCTTAGACGTGGGGCCCTGGTCCCTTTACTGATCCTGTTAATTTTTCATTTTTATGTTGAGCATAAATCTGAAGGCTCTTTTCCATTTTCTGCCAATAAACTTTAGGCATAGCCACCCCAGTCCACCTGAATAGATGCTCATAACATTTTATTTTAAGGAGTAGGGTTTGGATTCCTTCCACTGGGGTTTTTATAATCTACTCCCATCAGGTTTTTAGTTCTACATAACAACCACTTCTCCACCCCAGTTAAGTCACTTCACAGAGATCTTTGTGTAATAACATGGCACATGATCCAGATGTGCAGAGTAAGGGAAGGCTTCCTGGAGGAAGGTAGTCTGACTCAAGTCAGCAGAGGTAACCAGAGGGGAGGGACAACTTGTTGAAAGTTCAGGAGCGAGAAGCTGGACTTCTCACAGCATGACTGGATCACAGATTTTACAGGATTTTGTGTTTTGCAGCACAAGATGAAACCAAAGAAATAAGCAAGGGTCATATGCTGGGCTTCATAAACTCAATGGAGATTAACATGCTCTTTATATATGAAGAGAAAAGAAGTAATGCTGATGAGGAATGATGGTGGCCTAAACTAGGGTGGTGGCCATGGAAATGGAGAAAAGTCAATAGATACTGGAGAATCTTGGCTAGAATCAACAGATCATGGTGTTTTGGTGGTGTAGGTGGTTGGGGAGAAGGTATTACCATGGGTGCCTGGATGATAGTGAAACAGGTTAAAGTGGGTAGGGAGAGAGGAGTTCAAGTTTAAATATGGTTAAGTTTGAGGGGTCTGTGTAGGAACCAGGTGACACTTGGATATATGGATCTGAAGCTCTGGAGAAATAACAAGATCTACAGCTCTTTGGAGTTGTACCTATGAGAGTTATCACCATGAAAATGGAAATCTAAGGATAGAGAATCACCAGAAAATGTGTAGAATGAGAAGAAAGGTAAGCCCCGGATGGACTTCAGAGAGTTGCCTGAATTTAAGGGACAGACAAAAGAGAAAGAGTGTCAAAGGAGACACGGGGAGATCAGCAACAAGCATAGGAGAACCAGGAGAGTACAGCATCGTTCAAGCTCCTGAAATGAATGTTTAAAGGATGAGGTGGCCAACAATGCCAAATGCTGGTAAAAGGTCAAATTTTAAAACCAGTTATTGCATCTGGCAGCAAGAAGCTTGTTAGTGATCTTGAGAGGTTAAATGAGGTGCTGAGCAAAAAATATAAGATTATAGACGGTTAAGAAGTGAGTGGAAGGGCCGGGCGCAGTGGCTCACGCCTGTAATTCCGGCACTTTGGGAGGCTGAGGTGGGTGCAACACGAGGTCAGGAGATCGAGACCATCCTGGCTAACATGGTGAAACCCCTTCTCTACTAAAAATGCAAAAAAATTAGCTAGGCATGGTGGTGGGTGCCTGTAGTCCCAGCTACTAGGGAGGCTGAGGCAGAAGAATGGCGTGAACCCAGGAGGCAGAGCTTGCAGTGAGCCAAGGTCATACCACTGCACTCCAACCTGGGTGACAGACTGAGACTCTGTCCAAAAAAAAAAAAGTGAGTGAAAGCTGAGAAGGCAGAAGCTGTAAGCATAAAACCTTTTAGGAATTAAGTATAAGCCTTTCAAAAATTAAGCTCAGACAGAAGTTGAAGATATGGGAGAGAAAGAGTCGATATTAAAGAGAGACACTGGTAAGGTGAAAACTAATTAAATCATTAATTCTTGAGGAATACTTTTCTGATAAAAGGCATTTGAGCCAAGCCATGAAGGAAGTGAGGGAGTGAGCCATGTGGACATTGAGGGTAAAGTGTGTCAAGCAGAGAAAACAGCAAGTACAAAGGCCCTGAGCATACATCATTGATCAAGAAATAGCAAGAAGACCAACATAGCTAGAATAAGCATGAATGCTATGGTTTGAATATTTGTAGCCTCCAAAACTCCTGTTGATTCTTAATCCCCAATGTTGCATTATGGAGAGGTGGAACCTTTAAGAGGTGGGGCCTTCGAAAGGCAGACCCTTCATGCATGGATTAATTGATTTGTTAATTAATAAATTAATGGGTTAATGGATTAATGGGTTATCATGAAAACCAGACTTAGGGACTTATAAGAAGGGGAACATATAATTCCCTGTGCCACCTCAGGACTCTGCAGAGAGTCCCCATGGGAACGAAGGCTTTCACCAGATATATCTCCTCAACCTTGGACTTCCCAGCCTCCAGAACTGTAAAAAACAAATTTTATTTCTTATAAATGACCTAGTTTCAGGTATTCTGTTCTAAGCAACAGAAAATGGCCAAGACAATGAACAATATGAAAGTGGTAAACAATGAGATCAGAGAGGTAGTGGGAGGCAGATTTTGGAAGGCCTCTTAGATGGCAAGGGCTCCGGATTTTCCTCTGAGTGAGATGGGAAACCATTGGAAGGTTTAGCAAAAAAGTGATTTGGGAGTAAAGACATCTCTTCTAAAATGGCAGGGAGAAGATAAAGAATTTGTCAGCTAGAGAAAGGAGATTCCCATTCGATTTCTTCTGAGGTAGGGAGGTCAACTACCAAGAGAGACATGAAGAAAGGCATGGTTAAAGTTTGCATAGAGTAAACAAGTGTTAAAAATAACATTGAGAGCATTTCTGGAATAGCAGAATAAGGACCTCCAAAATCCACAGTGAGACACTGGCAAAAGTGGTTAAAATCAACTTTATTACAACTTTACGACTTGCAAGAATCTAAAGACTATTTATTCAGAAAAACCAACTGGTTCTAGGTAAAGTAGCAAGGTTTGTGATTTGCAGTATTTCCATTGTCCTCTCCCACCTCTGAGGTAACAACTCCATCATTAATTATGTGGGAACTTGAAAACCAACAGCCCCACAATTGCACTGAAAACCAGCAGCCTAGAAGCCACAGGAGGGGGCAAAATGGGACGAGAGCCCTCCCAAAGGTCCATCCCAAGGTAATTGCCACTATTTGACCTGCCTGGCAGCTTCCCGAACAGTTTCAATAGTGGATCTTGTCTTTATTTAACCTATTCAGAACTGACTTAATATGAATGGCTGTATTCCCATGTCATAGTAGAACAATCAGTGGCAATTGTTCAGCACTACAGTTGTCTGAGGCAGCAATACCATTTGGGACTAATAAGAGGCTGACCTGAAAACATAAAAGGAAAAACGGGAAAATCAGATGTTCACATGGGGCTTTCAGGAGCTCTGACATTCTCAGAAATCTAGAATGCCATGTTCATATGCAGAGCTGTGTACATGCTCAGGAAAGACCTGAGAAGAGGTGACCTAATCTCTCACTTCCAGCTGAACTTAAAGCTCTGCACAAGTAGAAAGCCAAGGCTAAGTTGGAGTTAAAACTTGCATGACAGAGTATTGAAGGCATAACTCAATGCACCAAAAAACAATGACAACAATAATAACAAAAACAAACAAACAACCCCCCCCCAAAAAAATCTCCATAAAGGGTAGGAAGCTTATTGGTTCAAGACATTTAAGGAATCTCTGCCCAATCGTTAGCTGACCACTAAACTAACTGAGCAAAGACTTCAGTTGCTAAGGACAAGAAAGATACAAATTCTACAAAATTAGTCCAGGAGAATCATTAAACAAGTAAGCAGCAATAACACAATGAACTTCAACAACACCAGAAACTGGGGAGGTGGCAGTCATCTGATTTTCTGAGTTTCCACATCATATTATTTTAAATATCCAGCTGTCATGAACAAATTGAGATATGGAAAGAAACAGGAAAATATGTCCCCCTCTACACACACACAAAGCAAACAATAGAAACTGTCCCTAAGAAAGCCTAGACATTAGATTTACTAGATAAAAACTTTAAGTCAATTATTATAAATAAATTCAAAGAACTAAATAATACTATATCTAAAGAAGTAAAGTATGAAAACAACATCTTATGAAGTAGAGAATATCAATAAAGACATAGAAATTATAGGGAATAACCCAATAGAAATTCAAAAAGTATCAACATGTACAATAACTGAAGTGAAAAATGTATTACAGGACCTCAACAGCAGGTTTGAACTATCAAAAGAAGGAATAGGCAAACTTTAAGGTTAGTTGAGATTTTCCAGTTTGAGGGCTAGATTTTTTAAAAAGAATGAACAAAAAGGAACAGGGCTTCAGATACCTGTGGAATATTAACACATGCATAACGAAAGTCTGTTAATGAGAGGAGAATTAGAAAGGAGCAGAACAAAGTTCCAAATTTGATTTAAAAAAACATTAATGTGCACATCTAAAAAGCTCAACAAACTCCAAGTAGAATAAGCTCAGAGATCCACAGCTAGACAAATTATAATCAAGCTGTTAAATTAAAAAGAGAATCTGGAAAGCTAGAAGAGGCAAAGAACTCATTACATAAAGAAGAAGCCTCAATAAGATTCGCAGCTCACTTAGAAATCATGGAGGCCAGAGAGCAGCAGGGTAACTTAGTCAACATGCTCAAAGAAAAAGAATGTTAACCAAGAATTCCATATATATTAAAATTATACTTCAGAAAAAAGGAATAAACCAAGATATTCCTAGATAAACAAAACTGGAGATAATTTTATATGAACAGAACTGCGCTACAAGAAAAAGAAAAGGAAATCCTTCAGAATGAAATTAAACTATACTAAACAATAACGTGAATCTACATGAAAAAATAAAGGAGCACTGATAAAAGTAATTGCAAAAGGAAATATAAAAGATGCTATGTATATTTTTGTTTGTAACTCTTTTCTTCTCCTATCTAATTTAAAAGAAAGTTGTGGAGGCTTCTGCTTCTTGAAACATGGAGATGTACTTTATCCTGTTCCTCTAAGTTCAACTAAAAACCTGTTATATACATAACAACCAATAAGAGACTCTAAAAGTCGGAAAGAAGACAGACTGGCAAGGGACCTTGGGACTTGAGAAATGACACAGTGGTGAGAGCCCTGGATTTGTTTTTATTGTTTTTTTTTGTCTCATATATCCCAGACTTGTAACTGAAGAAGTTAGCAACCCAGCAACACTAATGGGTGCAGACAAAACAAACAAACAAAAAACCCTTAACAAAAGCCTGCTCTCACTTGCCGAAAGAACAGAATAGGGGCAGCCTAGCAAGACAAAAAAAGTCAAGACAATAATTGCTTTACTCCAGCCAAAAATCCTAGAAAAAAATGGTAACTCCACTCCCATCCATGCTAACACAGTCCAAGAGGAGAACCTACACTTATAACCCTCCTGAGACTAAAGTGAAGTATCCCACACTCATGCTGGGAAGGTATCAAAGAAGGCCAACGAAGGATCCAGGACTCTCATTCCAACTCCCCAGTGATGAGTCTCTAGTGATGTCAGTGGGGATCAAGAGGGAAGCCTACACTTTCAATCCCATGGCAGATACCCCTTCTCCTCCCTGCTCAGGGACCTAGTGGAAAGTCAGGAGACTTTCATCATTGCCAAGGAGTAAGGCTGTGCCACCTTCATCCCCTGTTGGAGTGATGTCAGAGAAAGCCAGGTAACACAGAAGTTTTAAAAAATAGATCCAGAGTCTTATAAAATAATATAAAATGCCCATGTTTTAATTTTTAAAAATCATTTATCATACCAAGAAACAGTAGTCTCAAACTGAATGGAGACGTATGATCAATGAGTAACAACACCAAGATGACAGAGATGTTAGAATTAACTGTCAGGAATATTAAAGCAACCATAATTTTTAAAAGCTTCAATAGCAAATACAAATATTCTGGAAACAAATGAAAAAAAGAAGTCTCAAAAAGGAAATAGAAGACCTTGGTAAACTGCTAGAGCATATAATGAAGAACCTAAAGGAAATTTTAGAAGTGAAAAATGCAATAACCCAGGTAGAAAGCTAAGTTGATGGGCTCTATTGCAGAATGGAGAGACAGAGAATAGAATCAGTAAACTAGAGAATAGAACAATAAAAATGAATTAATCTAGACTACAGAGATAAAGTAGAGTTAAAAAAAAAAAAAAGACCTTTCAGGGACCTGTGTGATAACAAAAGAGTTAACATATATTTCATCAGAGTCCCAAAGGAGGAGAGAAAAAAAGTGGACTTGAAAAACATACTCAAAGATAAAATGCCTGAAAACTTCCTAAATATGGCAAGAGAAGTAATTCAAAAGCTAAGCAAATGACAAACAGAATAAACCCAAAGAAATTCATGCCAATACACATCAAAATTAAAGTTCTGAAAATGAAAAGGCAAAGAAAAAAAGAAAAAAAATCCTGAAAGCAGCCAGAGACAAACAAAACCTTGCTTACAGGGAACAAACAAAGCAATAATGGTTTTCTCATCAAAACTGTCAGGCCAAAACTGACAAAATATTTTCCAAGTAATAAAAAAAAAAGTACTGTCAATCCAAATATTATACCCAGTAAAAATATCCAGGAATAAAGGGGAAATCAAGACATTCTGAAATGATGGAAAGCTAAGAGAAATCACCGTCAGACTTACTCTAAAAAAATGGCTGAAGGAAGTTCTCTGAACAGAAAAAAAAAAAAAAGGAGGAAACTTGGAACTTTAAAAGGAAAGAGAGGCCACAGTAAGCAAAAATATGAGTAAATAAATAGACTTTCCTTATCCTTTTGAATTTTCAAAATTATGTTTGGTGACCAAAACAAAAAATATCTTTGGAATGGGTAAAAAGTGATAGCATTTACTGAATTGTAATTACTATTAAAATTCAAAAAACTGAACACATTCTTTTAACCATAAGCCAGTCTTAGTTAAATCAGGACTGCCCAACAAAAATATTTTGTAAGTAATTCATGATCTGAATTCTGGCATAGGATATCTATTAAATTATGGTATGCATGAAACAGTCATGAGACATTTCTGTTTTGAAATAAATAAGGCAGTAGCTAATTATTATGATGATTATTTTTAATTTTCCAAAAGCGTTGTTTTTATTTATATAGAGTCCTAACCACTTCAGTGGCAGGAGGAGTGGGAGAGGTCCCTTTTTCAATCCAGGGACCTCCGTAATGTTGGTTTGTTGTTACCAAATACACAGGTAAGTGGCATCACGGATCTGGTAAACTAACGACAATGTTTAGTCTCTCTCTGCTAGGGCAACAAGGTGAGCATCAATCTCTGCTTCTGTAAGAATCCTGAATTTAGGATTTTCAACTGTCACTACCCCAACTTCTATTTCTGAAGATTTGAAATCAATTGATAGAACAGTAGACAGGCATGTAATTGCAGTTTCCACTGTTCAAATGTCCAATCACATTTCTTCTTCACTTTTTTTTCAAGGAAGCTGGTTGACTCAGTTTGTTTAACTCCTGCTGCAGTAGCTTTAAACCCACAGTAGTAACCTGCAGGATCACACTTATATACTTGAGGGCCTTGATCTTCATTTATACCAATTAAAATCATACAACAACCAAGAGGCCTCATTTCAGCATTCTGTGTGCAGACCTGAGAAATATCGGCAATTCTTTTACACAGCATGTCCACAGGAATCTCATAGCCATACTTGTATTTCCAGTTAGCTGCCTCATAGCGTGCCCTCTGTACCTGGGATCTGCTGTCAGCTATCATTCCGGTCATCACACAAGCAATGTTTTCAGTTATCTTGAATAAGTGAGTCACTGTGCTGAAATCCAATAATTTGTCAGGTACTTTCTTCTGTGTGACAATTACTGCACAGTCTTTCCCTCTGACAGCTACTGATGTAAGGCCACCCTGGTTAATAGCCTTAAAAGCATATTCTACTCAGTAGAGCCGACCCTCGGGTGAAAAAATAGTAATGTGGCGGTCAAAACCGGTTCTGGGACCATGGGACATGTTGGTAGAAGCACTACTTCAAACACAATCCCCAATTATTACTCTGTAGCTTTTTTGAGGTAAGCTATCAGGTCTGCCCTTTCTACTTCATCTTAATGCCAGCAAAGATCATTTTAGTAAAGTTCAACTGTTCACAGAGATCTTAAAACCTATTGGAGATTGGTTTTATATTTATTTGTATCTAACTGGTTATATGAACACATTTAAATACCGGAGAAATTCCTTCAATGTCTTATAACAAAGCAAGATTCACCTGTGTTTTGTGTTCATTTGCCTCTCTTAAAGGCAAGGGCTGAAAATAAGGTAGCAATATCAACTTTATATTTTTGGCCTTATGCCAATCTAATTAGAATTTCATGTATCTAAAATGGTTCCTTTTACTTATTGAAAGGCATTTCAGTGTGGTTTATGTGTAATATCAAAGATTATTTAACACTTCAAAAAATTATAACACTCTCTGACGTGGTCCTAAATGTATATAGAAAAAATATTTTTAAGATAATGAAATTATCTGAAAGGTAAAGGGGTTAAAAGAAAGGTAAAAATTTCTATACTTCACTAAAACTGACAAATTTCATTAAAATTGGTAAATTGATGACACTCGTAGACTGTGAGAAGTTATGTATAAGTTCTGTAACATACACAGCAACTGCTGAAACTGCTATGCAAAGAAATATACTCAAAAACCTCATAGATAAAATGGAATTCTAAAACATATTTAAGTAACTCATAGGAAGTGAGATAAAGAAGACAGAGAAATAAAAAACATTAAAAATAAAATCATAGACTTACGTCTACAAACATATCAATAATTATGTTACGTGAAAATGATCTAAATGCACCAATCAAAAGATAGGTTAACAGAGATGATTGAAAAATATGATCTAACAATATGCTGTCTACAAACAACTTACTTCAATATTATGATACAGACACAGTGAAAGTGAAAGAGTAGAAAAATTATATTAAACATGTTTTAATTAAAGGACAGCAGAGTGGCTTAACAGCAGATCAAATGAACTTCAGAGCAAAAAAACATTATCAGGAAGAGAGACGGGAATGGTATAATGATGAAAGAATCAATCCACCAAGAAAATATAGCAATTCTAAGTGTGCATGAAACAAAAAAATAGGATTTCAATTATATGAAACTAAAACAAAGAGAAGTAAACAATTCGACAATTATAGTTGAAACCTTCAAAACCTCTGTCTCAACAATTGATAGAACAAAACCTGTTTCAACAATTGATAGAACAACTAGACACAAGATATACCATTATGAAATTGAAAAACCACCAATCAACAAGATGGAATCAATATTTAGAGAATGCTCCACCCAATAACATCAGAATACACATTCTTTTTAAGCAGCTGTGGAATGTGCATGCCAAGATATATCACATGCTGGGCTATCAACAAAACAAAACACCTCAACGAGTTGAAAAGAATTGACATCATAGGGCTGTGTTCTCTGAACACAATGGAATCAAACTACAAATCAATAACAGACATTATTTTAAGAACTCCAAAAACTTGAAACTAAATGACGTCCTTCTAAATAAGCCATGGATCAAACATGAATTCTCAAGAGAAATAAAAAGGGGTATATATAAAGTTATAACTATATATAACTAATATATATATAACTATATATGTTATAACCATATATAACGTATATATAACTATAGTTATAGAAAACAGAACTTGGTTCACTATTAATATATAGTTCTTTATAACTATACATTAACTGTTCTTTATAACTATATGTAGTCATGACTATATATAGTTCTTTATAACTATATATTTCTCCATTAATATATATTATTGATTATATATTATTAATTTATATAGTATTAACTATATGATGTATGATAGATTATTAATCACATATTTTATATTGTATAATATAATATTCATTAATTATATAATATATTTAATGTATTAATTATATATAATTAATTATATATTACATTACACAATTTTAAAATATACTATATATAGTTACATATAGTTACAACTATATATAGTTATAAAGAACAGAAATTTGTTTCTCACAGTTCTGGAGGCTGAGAAGTCCAAGATCAAGGCACTGGCTGTATCCTCACATGGTTGACGGTGGAAGGAGGTGAAACTACTCCCACAAGCCCTTCATGGTGGTATTACTTCATTAATGAGGGCAGAGCCCTTATGGCCTAAACACTTCCCATTAGGCCCGGCCTCTCAACATTGTTGCATTGGGGATTAGGTTTCCAACACATGAATTTGGAGAGATACATTCAGACAATAGCAAGAACACACCCTCTAAACAAAGGCTTAGAATATTACAATTTCCAGAGGCCCTTTCTATCCCTCTAGTTACTTACTCAGGCCCACAGCGAGCACGAGCCTGATTTGTAAGAGCAAAGTTTACTTTTGCTTCTTCTTAACCTTATTTTTGAAGTGTTTTCCTTTTTAAAAATAAATTTTTAATTATTATGGACACATAACAGTTGAATATATTTATGAGGTACATGTGATATTTTGATACAGGCCCACAATGTGTAATAATTAAATTAGAGTAATTTGGGTATCCATCATCTCAAGCATTTACCTTTTTTTTGTTAGAAATATTCCAGTTCTACTATTTCAGTTATTTTAAAATGTACAATAAATTATTGTTGACTATACTCACTCTTTTGTGCTTTCAAATACTATATCTTATTCATTCTATCTACCTATGTTTTTGTAATCATTAATCATCCCCAACTTAACCTCCTTCTCCCTGCTACTCTTTCCATCACTCTATTCTCTATTTCCATGAGATCAGTTGTTTTTTTAAGCTCCCACATATAAGTGAGAACATGTGAAATTTGTCTTTCTGTGCTTGTTATTTCATTTAACATAATGTCCTCCAGTTTTATCTATGTTGTTGCAAATGACAGGATTTCATTCTTTTGTATGGCTGAATAATATTCTATCATGTATATATACCATACTTTCTTTATCCATTCACTTATTGGTGAACACAGGTTGATTCCAAATCTTTGCTATTGTGAACAGTGCTGTAATAAACATGGGAGTGGAGATATCTCTTCAATACACTGATTTCCTTTCTTTAAAATATATACCTAGCAGTGGAATTGCTGGATCATATGGTAGTTTTATTTAGATTTTTTCAGAAACCTCCATATTGTTCTCCATAGTGGTTGTACTAATTTACATTCCCACCAACAGTGTAGGAAGGTTCCACTTTTTCCACATCCTTGCCGCCATTTGTTATTGCCAGTCTTTTAGATATAAGCCATTTTAACTGGGGTGAGATATATCTCATTGTGGTTTTGATTTGCATTTCTTTGATGGTCAATGATATTGAGCAAATTTTCATATACTGTTAGCCATTTGTAGGCCTTCTTTTGAGAAATGTCAATTCAGATCTCTTGCCTATTATTCTTTTGGGGGAAACACAAAAATATTAATTATAACTAAATTTGGATGGTGAAATTATTCAGAGATGATCTTTCCTCTTCTTATACTAATCTGTATTTTCTTTCTTTTTCAGACTGAAAACAACAAAAAATTATAGAGTAAAAAAATGAATTCAACATTTCCAAAGCACAAGAATGATACCAAATACTTGTTTTAGAATCCACGAGGCCTGGTCTCAGAAAAAGGCCATTGTGAATGTTAGAAAACAGAAGTTTTACTTTTACTTAGAAAATGAGAGTTATTACAAATTCTACACTTGTAATTACTGTTCTAATACCTTATGTGTACAAAAATAATTTTTTTAAAATTTAACTATATTATGTAAGCTTTAAAAATTTTTTTCTACTTTTATTTCAGATTTGAGGTTATATGTGCAGGTTTGTTACATGGGTTTATTGCATGAGGCCAAGGTTTGATCCTATCACCTATCACCCAAGTAGTGAGCATAGTACCCGACAGGTAGTTTTCCAGCTCCTCGTGCCCTTCCTCTCTCCCACTTCTGGTAGTCCCCAGGGTCTATTGTTCCCATCTTTATGTTCTTGTGTACCCAATGTTTAGCTTCCACTTATAAGAGAGAACACACAGTATTTGGTTTTCTGTTTCTGTGTTAATTCTTTTAGGATAATGGCCTCCAGCTGCATCCCATCCATGTTGACGTAAAGGACATTATTTCATTCTTTTTTATGGTTGCATAGTATTCATGCTGTATATGTATCCCATTTTCTTTATCCAATTCACCATTGATGGGCACCTAGATTGATTCCATTACTTTGCTATTGTGAATAGCTTTGCAGTGAACATACAAATGTCTGTGTCATTTTTGTAGAATGATTTATGATTCTAGAAACTAGACTGATGTGGTCTAGTTTCATTTTTCTGTATTTGGATATCCAGTTTTTCCAGCACCATTTATTAAAAAGACTTTCCATTCCCCCAGTGTATGTTCTTGGGACCTTTGTTGAAAATGAGCACTGTAGATGTGTGGATTTATTTCCATGTTCTCTATTCTGGTCCATCGGTGTATGTGTTTGTTTTTATGTCAGTACCGTGCTGTTTTTGTTCCTGTAGCTGTACTATAATTTGAAGTTAAGTAATACGATTCTTCTAGTTTTGTTCTTTTTACTCAGGATAGCTTTGGTTATTGTGGGTCTTTTGTCATTCCATATAAATTTTATGATTACTTTTTCTGTGTCTGTGAAGAATGTGATTGGTATTTTGATAGGGATTGCATTAAATGTGTAGATTGCTTTGGGTAGTAAGGACATTTTAACAATATTGATTCTTCCAATCCCTGGACATGTAATATCTTTCAATTTTTGGTGTCTTCTTCAATTTCTTAAAAAGTATATTAAACTGGATGAAAATACAGCATAACAAAATGTGTGGAATGCAACTAAAGACAGTACAGAGAGGGAAATATATAGCACTTAATGCATGTAGTAGAAAAAAGGGAAAGGTTTGAAATTAATAATCTAAATTCTCACTTTAAGAACTAGAAAAAGACGACCAAAAAAATCCCAAATCAGGCACAAGGAAGGAACTAATAAAATTAAGAGCTGAAATCAATGAAATTAAAAACAGAAAAAAGAAAGAAAAATCAATGAAACAAATAACTCATTCTTTAAAAAAATCAACAAAATTGACAAACCTCTAACAAGATTGACAAAGATAAAAAGACTGAAGACCAATGTACAGAAGGAAATAGTGGGCTATCGGTACAAACCATGCAGATTTTACAAGATAATGAGGGAATATACCAAATAACTCTAAACATATACATTTGACAACTTAGATGAAGTGGACTAAGTCTTTGAAAAATAAAAATGAGCACAACTCTTATGAATTATAAAATGGATAATTAGAGTGGCCTTATAACTATTAAGGAAACTGAAGTCAAATTTAAAAACTCCCAGGAAAGAAATTTCCATATCCAGATCATTTCACTAGAGAATACTTTAAAACATTAAAATGAATTCTACATTGTCTTCCAAAAAACAGAAGGGAGGGAACACTTGTCAATTTATTTTGTTAAGCTGTTATTCTCCTGACACCAAAACGAAAGATAGTTTTTTTTAAAAAGAATATTATGGACCAATATTTCTTATAAATATAGACACAGATATTTTAACAAAATATTAGCAGATAGAATTCAGTAACATACAAAAAGAATATACACATGAGCAAGTGAGGTTTATTTCCAAGAAGCAAGATTGGTTTAATATTAAAAATATCAATCAATGTGTCCACCACATTAACAGGCTGAAGCAGAAAAATTACATGATCATATCTATTGATGCAGAAAGAGTATTTGATAAAATCTCACACAAATTTATAATTTTTAAAAAACTCTCAGAAAAATGGGAAGAGAGGGGAACTTTCTTCGTATGATAAAGTATATGTACAGAAAACTATAGCCAGCATCGCACTTCATGTGAAAGGCTGATTGCGTATAGCAGCTTTACTCATTATTGCCAAAACTTGGAAGCAACCAAGATATCCTTCAGTAATGAATTAATAAACTATGGTACATGTAGACAACGGGATATTCTTTAGCACTGAGAAAGAATGAATTATCAAGCCATGAAAAGACACGGAGTGTCTTAGTCTATTTGGGCTGCTATAAAAAAACACCATAGGCTGGGCGTGGTGGCTCACGCCTATAGTCCCAGCACTTTGGGAAGTCAAGGCAGACGGATCATGAGGTCAAGAGATCGAGGCCATCCTGGCTAACATGCTGAAACCCCATCTCTACTAAAAATACAAAAATTAGCTGGGCATGGTGGCGTGCACCTGTAGTCCCAGCTACTCAGGAGGCCGAGGCAGGAGAATTGCTTGAACCTGGGTGCCAGAGGTTGCAGTGAGCTAAGATCACTCTAGCCTGTGATAGAGCAAAACTCTGTCTCAAAAACAAACAAACAAACAAAAACCCATAAACTGGGTAACTTATAAATAACAGAAATTTATTTCTCGTGGTTCTAGAGGCTGGAAAGTCCAAGATCAAAGCACTGGCAGGTTTGGCATCTGGTGAAGGCCTACTTTCTAGACAACCATCTTTTTCTGTAACTTCACCTGGAAGAATTCATGAACGAATTCTTTGAAATCTCTTTTTTAAGGGTACTAATTCGATTCATAAAGATTGAAGCCATTATGGCCTAATCACCTCCCTAAATCCCTACCTCCTAATACAATTACTGTGGGGGTTGGATTTCAACATGAAATTGGGAGGGCACATAAGCATTCAGACTATAGCATGGAAGAACCTTAAATGTACACTATTAAGCAAAAGAAGTCAGTCTGAAAAGACTACATACTGTATAATCTCAACTGCATAACATTCTAGAAAAGGCAAATGTGCGGAGACAGTGACAAGATCCATGATTGGTGGTAGAGAGGGAAGAGTAGGTGGAGCACAGAAGACTTTTAGGGTAGTGAAAGAATTACATATGATACTATTATTGCAGATGCTTTACACTTTTGTCAATACCCAAAGAATGTACAGCAACAAGAGTGAACCCTTTTGTATACTAGGAGCTTTGGGTGACAAAATCAGTTGTTTTAAGCACTACCCTGTAGAACCTTGGGGGCAGAACACCTGGAGCCTTGGTGGTGTGACCTCCACCCAGCAGAGCCAAGGAGGTGGGACCACCAACTCGGTAGGTCCGGAAAGTGACAAAAAGGCAAAGAGGATTAGTCTTACACCTTAAGGCAGAGTTTGCTTTGCTAGGTGTGGGACTTGCTCGGGACTCACCACCTCTTTCTTTCTCCTTTGGAAGGGAAATGTTTATTTTACAGCTGTCCTACCATTATGTTTGGAAGCACATACTTGTCTGATTTCACAAAGGTTCACCACTGGGGAGAAATTTTGCCTCAGGATGATTTGTACCTTGAGTGTTACCCATATCTGATTTAGATATTTTGGTAGATTTTGTACTTTTGGAGTTGATGGTGGAATGAGTTAAGATCTTTGGAGATGCTGGGATGGAATTTTGCTTGTGAGAGGAGCATGACGTTTGAGGGGCCAGGTGCAGAAAGCTATGGGCTTCATGAATTGTGTCCCCCTAAAACCAGATGTTGAAGACCTGACCCCTAATGTGAAGATCTTTGGAGGCAGGCCTTTGGGAGGTAATTAGAGTTAGATGAATCATGAAAGTGGGACCCTCATAATGAGATTAGTGGCTTTATAAGAAGAGGAAGAGAAAGAGATTGTTCTTGCTCTACCATGTGATGACACAGTGAGAAGATAGCTGTCTGCAAGTCAGAGAGAGGGCCCATGGTTATTTTTGTTATAGCAGCCCAAACAAAAAACACTGGTATGGATGCAGAGAAAATGAGTTTCCATACATTGTTGATGGAATTGTAAAATGGCAAAATTATTCTGGAAAACAGTTTGGCAGTTTTCAGAGTAAACATGCAAGATCCATACTACAGAGGAACTGCATTTTTGGCCATTTATCTCAGAAAAAAATAGAGTTATGTCCACAGAAAAACCTATATATGATGGTTTATAGAAGTTTTCCTTGTAATAGCCAAAAGCTAGAGGCAACTCTAATGTCCTTAAGTGGGTACACAGTTAAACAAACTGAAGTACATCTATACCATTGGATATGACTCTGCATCATTAAAAGGCAATAATCTCTCAACACACTCAACAGTTTGGATGAATCTCCAGAGACTTCTGCTGAGTGAAACAAGCCAATTCTAAATGGTTTCATAACAGAACAATTTATTTATATAAAATTATTGAAATAACAACATTGTATAAACAGAGAACAAATTAGTGGTTGCCAGAAGTTAAGGGGAAGATAGAAATTGGAGGGAAGTGCGTGTGGCTATACATGGACAATAAGAAGGATCTTTGTGGAGATGGAGTATTCTGTATCTTGACACTATCAATGTCAATATCCTGAGTGTGATATTATACTACAGTTTTGAAGGTGGGTAGTGGGAAAATGTCGGGTAACAGGCACATGAGAAAAGCCAGGAATAGCTGGGAAAAGCTGGGTAACAGGTACATGAGAAAAGCTGGGAACAGCTGGGAAAAGCTGGGTAACAGGTACATGAGCCCTCTATTATTATTTCTTACAACTGCATGGGCATCTATGCTTATCTCAAAACTAAAAAAAAAAAAAAAAAAAAAAAAAAAAAAAAAAAAAAAAAAAAAAAAGAAAAGAAAGAAAAACACACAATGCAATAGTAAAACTGTGCTGATGGGTTTATCGTGTATAAAAATGTAATTCATATAATAATAATGGCACAAAGAGGAAGGTCACAGAAGTATATTAGAACAAGCTTTTAAGATATTATTGAAATTAAATTGGTATTAATCTGAGCTAGATCATTTTAAATTAAATGTTAATTGCAAACCCTAAGGCAATCCAAGAGGAAAATAAGTAGACAAATATACTCTAAGAAGCAACAAGGAAATTAAAATGGCTAGAAAATATTTATTTTACACAAAAGAAGGCAGCACTGAAGAACAGAGAAACAAAGAAGGACAATGAAAGAAAACAAGTAGCAACATGGCAGATGTAAATTCGACTTTAGTTAATCAGCATATTTCTAGTCCCTCTGCCATGGATTAGTTTAGCAATGGGCATGTGACTCAGGTTGATTTAATGTGAGGTTAGCCTATTCAGTGATTGGGGAGCTCAGCCTCCTACTGAACAAGAAAAAGGAAGACTTGGTTGATGCTGCCATCCCTCTGGCGAACATGAGTGGAGCCTATCTATGAATGTAGTTCCCTGTGGATGTAGCTGACATAAGGAAAAGCAGAACCGATAGGTGAAAATAAACTGATTCTTGGCTGACATTGCTGAGCTCGAGGGTCCCACCATTAGCATAAGTCACTTTTGGATGGATTAACTGAGCAAAGTAACTTGCAGGAACATGGCTTTGTGATTAATTAGAGGCTCCTCGATGTAATTAAAATGGTACCCTGTTTTCTGGGTTGGATGCCGCCCCAAGCTTAGATTCAGCTCCCACTTGACCTCTTACCCAGGCACCTCCGTGCAGGACATAATCTACGCAAGCAAACACTGGATCTCTGAGCCTTGAAACCTGCTCTCCTCTGGAGTTTTTACACGAGCTAATACATTTTATTGATTAAGTCAGTTTGAGTAGATCTTTTATATTACTTGCAATCAAAAGTAGCACAATCATAGGGAATTTGCTATTAGAAAATGGGATGTTACAAATAATAGATCCTAAAACGTATACTTATCTGAACTAGTAAGGTAGGCTGGAAGGTAATGAGAATGATTTTATCTGCTCCAAGCAGGAAAGTTGGTGACCTCTGTATGTTGCAACAAAAGAGCTGCTTAAAATCTTTTCTATCATACGTTGGAATGCTGACCACATTTCTACCAGGACTATAGCATTAAGACATCTGGAAGAGAAAAAAAAAAGTCGGATTTTGGAGATTTTGAATACAACTTTTGGCTTTGAGTTAGGTTTTACACAAGCAATATAAGTTTAGACTGCAAGTGCCTCTTCTGAAAGTAGAAAGGAACCTAATCTAATAGTTACTTTCTTAACGAGTCTCTATTGAACGGGCTTGCTAGTCACCTAATATGCTCCACATTTCTCTAAAACATCCTGACTACATCCCATGGTCCTCAGATGTTCTTGGCTATGGGTACCACCTTTAACCTACAAGCACATCTGTTCCCACAAACTGAGTTTTATGACTAGCTACTTTATTTGTTTTCAGACTTATTTATGGTAATTATGTTTATTGTGATTATATAATTTAAGTCAATATTACAGAAACCAAGGAACTATGATTATGAAAACAGGAGGTTTCTTCCTATGAGCACTAAATTAAATGCTCTGGAAAGACTTGATAAAGGTCAATTGCTTAAAAATTGTTCTCAAATTATAAAAATTGGAGAGAAATTATGAAAATGTAAAAAGATTCTACTCTTATGTATTTCACAAAAGTCTTTACATTCTCACTCCACATTAAAAAAAAAGAAACTGAAACTAGAAACCTTAGATACTCTGATGCATTGTGGCTAAGGTTTATGTGAAAAAGACCCATGCTCAAAGAAGAGGCGTTGGTCCCATACCAAAATGTTAGTGAATAGGAGATGAGTTAAAATAAAATGTTTACCCATTTATGCTTCCCTTTGAACTTAAATAGACCAACAGGTAGTTCTACCACTTTGGGTAAGAGGCTTCTACTTTCTGGCTTCACTAAGAGGTACCTTCCTATGGAGCTGGCCATCCATAGCATCTGGGGATCCCGTAATCTGAAGGCTTTCAAGGTTGGAAAAGCTTAATTCTCCTTCACAAACTAAGGTTGGTCCTAGAGAAAGCAGAAAGGTGGGAATTATCTGTAATAGCAAATAACTTTGGCCGGACACCCGTGCCTCCATGCCCCACATTCATTTCAAAATCCTTAAGTTACGCATTAGTGACCATATGAATGGCAGAGGGAGGAAATTGCTAAATTTCTGAAGAAGTGTTATTTCCAAAGGAATTCCAAGCCTGGCCAATAAATATTGGTGGTCTTCAAGGTATAGTGTTGAGGAAAGAGACATTCTCTCTCTCCTCCTGGGCTTGCTGTTGGGAGCCATCCTACAACCACGAAGCCAACGATGAAGACGGCAGGAACTTTGATGACATCATTGGGCTGTGGATTAAGACCAGCCTGAAGTTAACCCAGATGCTTGCTTTTTAAATTACATGAGCCAACATATTTCCTTTACTGTTTGGATTTGGTGTTCTGTTTGTTTCCAAACAGTTACAAAGAGCAGTTTTTTGGCTTGGGGCATGGTGGGGAGAAAGTGTCCAAAAGTGGATTGAAAAGTCCAACCAGATAAAGTGCATATCTCCTTTAGAAGAATTTTAAGAAATGCAAGTTTGTTAGTTTGTTGTCAGCTAGAAACATTTCCAGAGGTTTTAATGCACCACGGTCTCTCAGTGCCCTTCATAGGTTAGTACCATGGACAACTGCCCAGCTGGACTTCCACTTAACCTGTCTCTGATGTTGTTATAAAGTTTGCTCTGCCCAAAGACCAGTGGATGAATTATAGCAGGACACCCAGACTATCAGCCTAATGGTCCCTTTGAAAAATGTGTATGGACAAAATGAAACATTACTTTAAGCAATGCAGCAGACCAATGCTGTCAAGATCACAAGGAGAAGTCGGGCTGAATCTACTTACTTTGAGCAAAGGCCTTGTGCATCAGGAGGGAGTCCTGTGGTCATCCTGGTATGATGCAAGCTCTCCCAGGGGGATGTCCTCACCAGAACATAGAGTTGTGCCTCTGCTCATGCAGACAATACTTGTGCTGGTCCTGGGCCTGATTGCCTTTGGATCCATTCCTCACCCGTCCCCTTGCACAAGAAAATAACACTGCAGACTATTTTCCAGGATGGGAATGGCCCAGGTAGACACTAGAGGCAGATGGGGGAGGAGGCTGGAGAGAGAAGCCAGGGTTTTTCTCCCACTCTCTGTTTTTGGCAACATCTGATGCAGTAGTTGAGTCTCTTCTAGCCCCTATCTAAGGACCTTACCTCTCTGCCTCCTCACTCTGGCCCAGAGAAGGTTGTAGTTTTCTGGGAGTGTTTACCTCTAGGTTCTCTCCCTGTTTGCTGCTAAGCATTTCAGCTCTTCCTTCTCCTGGGTGATCAGTTTCCTGCACCAGACCCCTCTGTTTTAAATACTCAAGTGTGTTCTCTTTCTTGAGAGGACCCTGACTGGTAAGTAGATAAAGCAAAGTCTTAGTATAGAACTTCAGAAGGATGGGTCCAAAATATACCGTCATGTCGCTATTCTAAATCTGAAGGTTTTCAGTCTGTTTGTTTCCCGTTTCATAAGTGCTCATGTTATTATTTTCCCCCTTGCATTCTCAACATTTCTTCTATTTACGACTTGAAGTTGCACTTCATCTTATAAACAGACTTTCTTGTTTTCTAGTTATTACATCTTGGCATAATAGTTTCCAAACACTATTTTATTATGTTCCACACTTAAAAAGCCACCTGGATATTCTCCCTTTCTAGTCTTTTTGTTAAACTATCTTTAAGCCTCCTTGCGTGTTTTTGTAATGTGGAACGCAGACTTCGTTACGACAGAACAGTTTCAAAAGACTTGTGCAGCTGGGAACTTTTTGATGATTTCATTTTATAAGTCCTTTGGAATGAACGTGGGCATTAAGAGGCACAATGAATACAGTATCAGTTTAACAAGATTTGAGTGGCCTTATTTTTTTCAGAGAAGTTAACATTTCTAGACATGGTGATTCCACCAGTGGCTTTCTCCATAATGTTTAAAAAATGGAATTTAGCAGACGTATAAAATGGAAAAAAACCCAGAAAAGTTGTCATAAATCTTTTACACTAAAGTGTTTTGTGATTGCTTAAGAAAGAAACAAGACGAGAAAGTCCAGGTGCTATTTGTTAAAGTAGAGGGTTGATGTTTCACCATCTCAAAGGGATAGAATGAAAGAAACCGAAGAACATAGGTCACATGTTTTACAGTAACTCACCAGAGAAATCAAGCCCATCTGGCCTCTGCACAAAACAGGAATGTCCAAGGCCCGCCAAAGAAATGAAAGTGCCCATCACGGCAGAATTCATCAGACCCTTTCTCTGCGGGCAGGCCTCAATCTGCTTCCATGCTGGCCACGGTGCCTCTCTGTGAGTCCCCATAGGACAGCCAGAGAGCAGTCTGCAGGTGTGGGATTTCCTCACCTTTGTGACTACACATCAGCCATTTGTACCACCAATGCTATTTATTGTCCCCAAGGGAGATTACATGGTCACATCGCTTGGGCCAAAAAGGCTAGGAGACCCCTCAAGCCTTGCTCTTCTCTTCAGTCTGTATATTGTTCAGCACCAAGAGACTTCCTTACTGACTTGTGCCTTTGGGCCAGCTGTATTCCTCCATAGACCATCTTTTTCTCTAGTGTCTTTGATTTAGTAGATAGTTTGCACTTCACCCTCTAAAAAATGCTTGAAGATTCACCAGTGTCTCACAGTTGTAATCCCAGTGCTTTGGGAGGTCGAGGTGGAAGGATTGCTTGAGGCCAGGAGTTCAAGACCAGCCTAGGCGAATAGCAAGTCCCTGTCTCTACGAAAAACATTTTTTAAATTTACTGGGCATGGTGGCATGTGCTTGTAGTCCCAGCTACTTGGAAGGCTGTGACAGGAGGATTTCTTGAGCCTAGGAGATCAAGGCTTTAGTGAGCCGTGATCCCACCAATGCACCCCAGCCTGGGTAACACAATGAGACCCTGTTTCTAAATAAATAGATTAATTAATTAAAAATTAAAAATACTTTAAGACTGTTAATCTTGACTGTATGTGTGTGTATGTATGTGTGTGTGTGTATATATATATATATATGCCAGCTTTCTATATTAGTCCATATGATTTCTGTCATCTTTTAAAATAACTGTGGAGGCTGGGTATGGTGGTTCATGCCTGTAATCCCAGCGCTTTGGGGGGCCGAGGTGGGAGGATCATGAGGTCAGGAGTTTGAGACCAGCCTGACTGACATGCAGAAACCCCATCTCTACTAAAAATACAAAATTAGCCGGGCGTGGTGGTGCAAGCCTGTAATCCCAGCTACTGGGGAGGCAGAGGCAGGAGAATTGCTTGGACCTGGGAGGTGGAGGTTGCAATGAGCCGAGATGATGCCACTGCACTCTAGTCTGGGTGACAGAGTGAGACTCCGTTTAAAAAAAAAATGGCTGTGTAATAGTTTTTCACCTGGATATAAGGTATTTGTTTAAATTTATGGCATATTGGTGAACACTTAGGATTTTTCTCATTTTTTACTATTACATACACAGTTGCAGTAAATATCTATGAACATTTTTCTTCAGTGAACTTACTACTTCTGTGAGATGAACTTCTAGCAGTGGAATTTCAGGGTCAAAGGGTATAAACATTTTACATTTTGATAGATATTGTGCAGTGTATTCGTGACATATTAGGCCATTTTATACTCATACAAACATAGCGCGTTTGTAAACATTATTATTTACTTTTAGTTTTCAAAGTTGTGTAGCTTGGTTATTTAAAATCAGTTTTAAAGGAGAGTGGTTCCTGAAAACTGCAGAATCCTTTTGTTTTCTGAATGCCTTATAAGATTGGTTTGGTAAGCAAGTTTAAATTTTTAAATTTTTATTTTATTTTATTTTTTGAGACAGAGTCTCGCTCTGTCGCCCAGACTGGAGTGCAGGGGTGCGATCTTGGCTCACTGCAACCTCCGCCTCCTGGGCTTAAGCAATTCTCCTGCTTCAGCCTCCCAAGTAGCTGGGACTACAGGCATGTGCCACCATGCCCTGCTAATTTTTTTTTTTTTTTTTTGGTATTGTTAGTAGAGATGGGGTTTCACCATGTTGGTCAGGCTGGTCTCGAACTCCTGACCTCAAATGACCAACCTGCCTCGGCCTCCCAAAGTGCTGGGATTACAGGAGTGAGTCAGTGCGCCCGGCCAGTAAGCAAATTTAGAGGCAGGAACTAAGGCACAGTTAAATCTTCTTGAACAATTTCAGGAGAGAGAAACCCAAAGGGAGAGGTGGAATTCTGGAGGTCAAAGACTGGAGTAAGATCTAGACCTGTGGTGATGTGGTGCTTAAAGGACAGAAGAAAGAATGGTTTTCATGGCACGACAGCACAGAAGGGATTCTGGGGAAAAGGCTCTCAAAGGGGCTTTCAAATTCTCTGATGTGGGACATCTCTTCTGTCCCACAGAAAATAATGTTAAATATCTCTTCTCCATTACCAAATTGTCAATAAACTGCATGTTCATCGTTAACTTATTTTTTCAGTAAATTCTTTTGAGAAAGCCCAGCCAAAAAGACAAAGGAGCATTAGGCATCAGCATTACAGTAGTTTGACTACATTGCATTTCATTTGGAAAATCAAGGCAAAGGCAAGCAAAACAGCCATGGTTCCATAACCCAAACATAAGCATGACTACAATTTTATTGGGTTCCTGGCCATCCATTCATTTTCCTATGCATTTTTACATAGTTGTAATCACAGTCTATATGCAATTTTGCATCCTGCTTTGTAAATTTGTTATTAAGGTGTATGTGTGTACATAACAAAAGACAAAATTACAAGATGGAGAAACCTTTTATATTTTTATTTTTCATTTTATTTGTAGGTTTTATTGTGGCCAGAAGTAATTATAGACATATGTATATAGTGAATGTTTGGGATTCTGTTCCCAGGGCTGAAAGTTCAGTGCATATGTTACACAGCCTTGTTTAGAGATCAAAAATATGACAATAAGTAAGTTGCTGAGGGCTGTTGATGTCACTTTTCAGTTCTAAATATAGAAAATGGTATGGACTGAAACATCTCCTTCAACTTTTGCAGATATAACTTCTGCAGCTACATTAACAAAAGTTAGTATTTTGGTTTTTAATCAGATTAAATTAATTTTCTTTTCTAGAGCTAGAGTCTTGCCCTGTTACACAGGTTGGAGTGCAGTGATGAAATCATAGCTCAC
The DNA here is from genome assembly GCF_003255815.1 of Theropithecus gelada. Lineage (NCBI taxonomy): Eukaryota > Metazoa > Chordata > Mammalia > Primates > Cercopithecidae > Theropithecus > Theropithecus gelada. The sequence goes on from NC_037677.1 coordinate 21,875,073, forward strand.
TGTAACCTCTAACCCCTGGGATTGAGTGATCCTCCTGGCTCAGCCTCCTGAGTAGCTGGGACTACAGGTACATGCCACCACCATGCGTAGCTCATTTAAAAAATGTTTTCGTAGAGATAGGCCCTTGTTTATGTTAGTTAGGTTTGCTTCAAGCTCCTGGGCTCAAGCAATCTCCCTGCCTTGGCATCCCAAAGCACTGGGATTACAGGCAAGAGCCATTGTGCCTGACCTTATTTGTATTATTTTTTACTGTTTTTAAAAAATATTTTCAATCTGCAGTTGGTTGATCCACAGTTGGTTGAATCTGCGGAACCCACAGATATGAAGGGCTGACTGTCATACAAATTTTCGAAAACAGTAAAATATTAATTAGTAAACCTTCAAATTTCAACAATGCTATTAACTCCCACCTGCATAGTTTTAAAATATAAACGAAACTGCTCTAGATAAACAAAGAAGATGGAAATAGCTGGTAAAAATTGGTTATATGTTAAGCCCTTGAAATGAAAAAAATATATCTCTTTGAAAATAAGTATTCATCTAGTAAAACAGAAAAACAGAAACCTGATTAGAAATATCTCTCTAATTATGATTATTAGTACACAAATCTCCAACACTTGAAAGACTGAAGAAGTAATTAGATTGAATTTTTCTCAGCAATAACATATACAATCACTACTAACTTGTAGGCTTTTTTACCTCAACTAGAATACCCACACATTTCAAGTAAAGCACTCATTTTAGGTAATGACCAGAAAGAGGAATTTTTAAAATATCAATTCCAAAAGTAGCCACAAAAAGCACTGTTGTAAAACTTGAGAAGAATAGCAAAGAACTAATGGAGGAAATAATTATAATGTGCACCATTTAAGACAATCATACAATGCTTATCTTTGCATTAAAACAGTATCTATTATGAAAAATCTTCAATACTAATTTATACTAGCTCATATTTATATTTTAAAAGTTATTCCTCAGTAAAATGTTTAAAAGCAAGATATTACAATTCTTAAGTTTAAAGTTCAAATTAGTGAGAAAATAGTCCAGAATAAAAATTATAAAAATGGGCAGAGTGAATGAGCAGCAATTTCACAGAAGATAAGCAAATGGTCTATGGATATATGCAAATACGTTCAGCTAATTGGTAGTAAGACATTAGCAGATTAAAAAAATAAGATTCTCATCAGATCAGCAAAATGTAAAGATTAATGATATCCAGTGCTTTCAAGAACATGGCTATATATTGGTGGGCTGTAAAAAGATAGAGTATTTTTGAAAAATTGTGTGTAATTAAGTTTTTTTCTTTTTTTTCTTTTCTTTTCTTTCTTTTTTTTTTTTTTTGAGACGGAGGCTTGCTCCCGCCCGGGCTGGAGTGCAGTGGTGCAATCTCGGCTCAATGCAAGCTCCGCCTCCTGGGTTCACGCCATTCTCCTGCCTCAGCCTCCCAAGTAGCTGGGACCACAGGTGCCCGCCACCACGCCCGGCTAATTTTTTTGTATTTTTAGTAGAGACGGGGTTTCACCGTGTTAGCCAGGATGGTCTCGATCTCCTGACCTTGTGATCCACCTGCCTCAGCCTCCCAAAGTTCTTTAATGTTTAAAATATATTTTTAACATGTTCTCAGGGAGGGCATAAGAACCAACTCATGGCCTTGTCTGAGACAGAGCATTTGTTCTTGCTGGGATTACAGGCGTGAGCCACCGCGCCTGGCCAATTAAATTTTTTAATGCACATTCTCTTTGCCATAGCACTCCCACTTTTAGGAATGTTTATACAGACATATATTTGTGTATGTGTCTACAATAAGAAGTGCACATTTGAAGTGATGTCTGTTTTTAATAGCAAAAACTTAGAAATGACTTAAAAGTCCACCAACAGTTGAAGGGTTAAATCAATTACAATATATCTTTATTATAGAATTCTATGCAGCCAAAATAATGAGTAGATAAATTTACTTTCAATGACAACCATTTCATGATATATTGTTAAGTGAAAAATTGCAGACCACATGCATAAAATGACACCAGTAGTTTAAAGTGGTCATAAATATGTAGTGTCTGGCAGAAGCAAACGCCAATCCTGTTTAGAGGCAACTTATTTTTCCCAGTTCTTAAGGAATTTCCTTGAAAAACAAATTTCCAAGTAAATGAACAGCTTACAGTCAAAAAGACTTTCAAAATATAGGGAAACAAGGTACAAAGAGTAAAAAGCAGCAAGAATACAATCAACAGAAACAAACTAAAAAATACCTCAGATATTGTATAATGAGATGAAGATGATAAAATAATTATGTTTAGTGTGTTTAAATAAATAAAGTTTAAAAATCCTTATAGAGAATAATAAACTGTATAGTATGATCAATCACATTTGAGAAAGAACCAAATAGAGCACCTAGAAATGAAAAATACATTAACTAAAATGAACAAAAATCTCAGTGGATGGACTTGACAGTAGATTAGATGTGGATGGAGAAAGAATTAGTGATCTTGAAGACAAAGAGGTGTGAAGATGTTATCCAAAATGTTGCACAGAAATGAGATGCAAAATGGTTTTTGGAGGGGGGTAGCTAAGAAAAATGGTGGATAGAGTGGAAATGTGCCTAACTGAAATTTTAGATGGAAAAGAGAGAAAAGGAGGACAGAGGTAATATTTGAGAAAAGATGACTAAGAATTTTCCAGAATGTATCAAAAATATATTCTTCTAGATTTAAGAGCACAGCAAGAATCAGACAGAATAAATATAAAGAAACGCAAAAGCTACATAACTCATGGTGAAACTGGAGAGCCAAGAAGATGCAGAGGTCTTAAAGGAGATATGTTACCTTCAAAGAAGCAACAAACTGACAGCTCATTTCTTGACCACTCCAAGAGACAGTGGAATAACATATTCAATATGCAAAGGAAAAACTGTCTTCAATCCAAATGTAGAAAACTTTCTTTTCTACATAGAGCCAAACTGATGACATTCTAAATCCATCAAAAACTTAGGGGAGTTTGCCATTAGCAGATCTTTGCTAAAGGAAAATCTAAAGGGTGTACTAGAGATGAAAAGAAAGTGATCTCATATTCCAAGTCTGAGATACAAACAATAATGGAGAGGGACTTTCACTAATAGCCAAGATAGAGTAACAGGATTTGGCTTTAGGCTTCTGCCTGAAACACCTCCACTACCAAAATAGAGTGCAGTGGCAGAAGTGATGGATTGAAAAAGGACCTAAGAAATCTTTTTCTTTTTTTAAATTATACTTTAAGTTCTAGGGTACATGTGCACAACGTGCAGATTTGTTACATATGTATACATGTGTCCTGTTGGTGTGCTGCACCCATTAACTCGTCATTTACATTAGGTATATCTCCTAATGCTAGCCCTCCTCCCTCCCCCCTCCCCACAACAAGCCCCAGTGTGGGATGTTCCCCTTCCTGTGTCCAAGTGTTTTCATTGTTCAGTTCCCACCTATGAGTGAGAACATGCGGTGTTTGGTGTTTTGTCCTTGTAATAGTTTGCTGAGAATGATGGTTTCCAGCTGGACCTAAGAAATCTTTTGGAGGTGAGGAGATGATCATTCTCTTGATTGTAGCAATTGTTTCACATATGTCAAAACTTATGAAATTGGGCAATTTAAATACGTGCAGTTTATTGTTGTCATTCATGCCTCAACAATTCTATTTTTAAAAGAAATGGAAGGCCAGAGAATTTGGAGAACATATGGATAAATATAAACAAAATAATGATTGTATAAAACAGCAATCTCTGTGTTTCGAGTGAAAAAAAAAAGGAATTTAATTGCATGACCACAATGGCATCTTATTCCAGAGGGAGACATAATTCTAATAGGGGTGAAAGCAATGTTCCGTAGGTAGGTATTGATTAACTTCAATCTTTGATAAATTAATAATGCATGTTATTTTGGCAGTAAACACTAGAAGAATAGTGTCAGACTGCATGACTTCCAAATAGTAGCAGACAAAGTAAAATGTAGAAAAAATAGTCAATCTAAACAGAAGGCAACAGAGGAGAGAAAAGGAATCAAAGAAAAGGTAGGACAAATAGCACATAACAAGATTGCACTTAGTGCAAATAAATTAATGCCAACATTAAACACCAAGATTGTCAGGCCAGATTTTTTTTTAAAAAGCACCTATATTCTGTTACAATAAACATGTCTAAAATATAAGTTTCTGGAAGAGTTAAAAGTAAAAGATAGGAAAAGACATACCTGGAAAACACCAAAAAGAAAGCTGGTGTACCTCTATTAAAATCAGAAAAATTAGACTTTCAGGCAAAAATCATTACTAGAGAAAAATAGGGTCACTTTATATTGATAAGAGGATCAATCCCAGGAAAATATAACAAATTTAAATTTCTGTGTACCTGTTATACAGTGTCAAGACTGGGCAACAAAGTGAGACCCTGTCTCTATGTGGTGGCTCAAGCCTGTAGCCCTAGCTAGTGAGGAGGCTGAGGCAGGAGGATTGCTTGAGCTCAGGAGGTTGAGGCTGCCATGATTGCCTCATTCTACTCCAGCCTGGATGACAGAGTGATATCCTCCCTCCAAAAAAAAAAAAAAAAAAAAGACATAGCTTCCAAATATTCAAAATACAAAAAAACGAAAACATTTCATATGATTCATTTTGGCCAAAGAGATACAAATAGAATTGTGGTGTAGCAATTTCCAGAAAGAAAGTCAGTTTGTGACTTTTGCCCCTTCTCTTGAGGCTTCTCTCCTCTTGGTTGGCCAGAATGTAGTCATGATAGCTGGAGACAAAGCACATCTTGGAAATCTGGGTCTTGCACAGTGGAGGAGGAGCTTAGGTCCCTTGTGACTCTGCAGAGTCGAGCCACGGCTGCAGACCTTAACTGTTAACTCCAGACGATTGTTGTAAGTAATCAATTTCTGTCCTCTGAAAGGCTCTGTTTTTAAGAGTCTGTTTCTCACACCGGAACCTAATCTTAATTAATACAGAGTGAGTTTACAGAAGCCAAGGAAGTGGATACTTTTGCAAAGGAAGGAAAAAAATCATCATTGCTTTCCTAATTCCAAAGTACTCCTGAGACATTACTTTAACACTTAGGTAATCAATATGACAGAAGAAAAATAGTTCCCTCAAATGACAACTGGCAATATATTGCATATGGTTATTAATCTATGCTCTGCCCCCTTTCAGCTGATTTACCAGTTAAGAAGGAAATAGAAAATTAGAAGATTAGTTTGGTTCATTTAGACTTCCATTTTTTTTCTTTCTTCTTCAAGCACTTAATATCCATGGAAATTGCCAAATGGTCCATTTGTGCTTAATATCCTCTATAGGAAATTTAATTGATTAAGAGAAATATCCCTCAGAGAATGCACACATTCGAATTTCTGTTCTATAATATCGGATTACAATCTGTTTGTGTTCCTTAAAAACTCATTTTGCCCCTGCTGCTGTTGCCGCTGCTGTTGTTTTTCAATCCAGTGACAAGACCCAGAGAATTGTTCAAGCGCAAACTCTTGCCAGGTAATAAAGAGATGTGAAAATTAACCACAGAGTAAGTCAAAGGAAGATTTCAATAGAGAAAACTAAAAGCCAGTGACCTCACTAAATGCATTTCATGATGCTAGCTCTGAAAGCTAATAGGTTCTGGTGCATTTTGATTGGTGCAAATCTATAATGGAGTGTGTAGGAGGAAATGACTTAAGACCTTGAAGGGCGTAGAAATACGGGAACTCTATCAATGAACTAACTAAGTGGTCTACAAACTGAGGTACACATGAATTTTTTTCAAAGGTTATGTGGGTATAAGATGGTTTATGGGAAATCAATTTCCAGATTCCAGTTCTTTCAAAAATTTATGTTTCTAAGAACGTTCCTGTGTGCAAAGCGTCATCCCGGTTTTCTTGTTCTACTTTCCTTTTTACAATCATCCTCCTTCCACTGTACAAGACTTTGAACTATATTCCAGTCAATGAAATAAACAAATCATCTCACCATAAACCCTGATTTACTTATGTTCTTACGAATAAATCACATTGAATGGTAAAACTGATTTTCATTGCAAATAGTTTATTCATCATTTCATTATTTGAAAAGGATAATGCCTTTGGCTTTTATCTCTTTAATGATATTACAAAGTTGAAGTGCAAAATACTACTAGTCACCCAAAGAATGCATCCCTTCTCAAAATAAGAAACATTCTCCCTTAGCCATGTTCTCATTTGGTATGGACACTTGATTTACTAGGCATCTGGAAGCCATTCTTTTAAGACGTCTTCAGTGTCTCCTTTGGTGTTATTGGGAGACATCACCCGGATATTATTAATCCTTGGTTTGTTTTTCCAAAATATCAAGTCTCACATTAAATCCTTTATCCTCCATGAGGTTTTCTGGAGTAATCACTTCTTGGCTAGACTACACATTTTCTATATCAAATAACTTTCCCTACATTCCAAGGTATTTTGCTGTGAGTTTCGACTTTTAAAAAATCCAGAACAAGGCCGGGCGCGGTGGCTCACGCCTGTAATCCTAGCACTTTGGGAGGCCGAGACGGGCGGATCACGAGGTCAGGAGATCGAGACCATCCTGGCTAACACGGTGAAACCCTGTCTCTACTAAAAAATACAAAAAACTAGCCGGGCGCGGTGGCAGGCGCCTGTAGTCCCAGCTACTTGGGAGGCTGAGGCAGGAGAATGGCGGGAACCCGGGAGGCGGAGCTTGCAGTGAGCTGAGATCCGGCCACAGCACTCCAGCCTGGGCGACAGAGCGAGACTCCGCCTCAAAAAATAAAAAAAAAATAAAAATAAAAAAAAAAAAAATCCAGAACAAGTGCCACTTGACATAAAATGAGTTCAAACATTTTTAAACAGTAAAATATATTCCTATTTATTCTCTAGATAAAAGAGAGAGCTTAGAACAAAACAGTGTTTAAATACAACAATTTATAACAATATTAAATACAATTTAAAATAATTGCATAAAAAGAAGCAAATTCGTACACTTAGTCATTAATTCTGCTGTTCATCCTAGATATTCTTGCTAAAGGATGAAATAGGATAAAATGACCAAACCACCATGGTAATATAATGGAAATGATGACCAAGATCAGAACATATTTGATAAATGATGAATGATGTGATGAAGAAGGGTGCTTTGGCAGATTGAATTGCTGGTGTCAATGATTTTTTTCACTCTCTCATAGTGATGTCATCTCTCTACACTCTTGCCATGGCTTCATGGTGGGCAAATGATAGTTCCCCACACTTTGACTTTGGGCTTGACATATGACTTGATTTGGTCAATGGAATGTCAGTGGATATGATGCAATCAAAGATTTGGAATGTCCACGGAAGTGATCCACCGTAACAAGAACATGTCATTGGTAGTCACTGCCTCTGAATCCAGAGTGAGACCTGTGGAGCAGATTCACAACCTGCAACCAAGCCCAGAAGAAACACAGCCTGAAGCAGAGCCTGAGTCAGGCCCAACCTAGATCAGCCAAACTGCAATCGAAACTCCAAATGGCCTGTAGATTCTGGAGTGTGAGCATAAATACACACATGCCACTGAGTTTGGGGGCAGTTTGTTATGCAACATTGTTGTACCTGTGGTTCACTGTCACAGAAGCTTCAGCTCCTTTGATGGTCTGTGTTCATCAGGACTGAGTGCATTTAAGCCTTTGTGATGATTAGCCAGGCCTGGATAATGGAGAGCAAGGCTTCTGCAAAGTGGTCGATGCTGGTTCTTCTTGAGAAGTTGATTTGCTCCTGGTTGTTCTTTTCCTGAAAGTCATAGTGATGGGCAACAACTCTTACCATTGTCTTCAGCATTGTTCAAACATTTCTACATTTCTAAATTACATGCTTAAACTGCTATTGTTTTCTTTATTTTATTTGCTTAATTTTAATCTTTTTTTAAGAGACAAGGTCTTGCTCTGTTGCTGAGGCTGGAGTGCAGTGGTGTAATCATAGCTCACTGCAGCCTTGAACTCCTGGGCTCGAGTGATCCTCCTGCCTCAGCCTCCCTAAGTGCTGGGATTACAGGAATGTCCCATTGTATCCAGCCCTGATTTTTCTTTTTAAGAGATTATCATTGACTTCTTACTCTGGAAGAAGAGGGTATAATTCTGTTCCATCACACTTTCCCCACTCTACCCACACACTTGCCCTATGCCAAGACCTGCATATTTGATTGAAAAGACTCTTAAGTGTGAGCACCTATAGATCTTTGCTTTCAGGCTGGTCAGACTCAGATCTGCCTGCTGATATATACTGGGTTTCTAGTGCAAGGAAGGTGACCAAGAGAAGGGGTTGAGGGGCTCTCAGCATTCAGCATGCCAGTTATGTTAGTACAGTGTTCATGGTTGTGCCTGGTGCTCTGAGTTATAAACTTGTCTATTGGTAAAAAGCATATGGGGTCCAGCTACCCTTTGAACAAGGCTTTCAAGCAGTTTTCGTTTTCAGCCCACCTCTATCCTGGCCTTAAGCATTCACAAAAGCATGAATAGAAAATTTACAAAAGACAAAATACTAAAATTAAAAGTATCTTGAAATGCAACAAATTAACAGTAATATAATCAAATAAATTCAAATTAGAGCAAGAATGAGCTCTGAAATTCAGAAGACTACTTCAGTGCTGGATAGTTCATGGTGAGAAAAGAAAAGCTCCAACACTGAAGATAGAGAACGAATTGACTAAAACTCTGAGAAGCAATCTGGTGAAATTCATTAAAAACTTTAGAAGTATTTATGTCCCTTGACTCAACTCAACTTCTAGGATCATATACTTCCAAATAACAATAAATATTTGAGAATAAATATACTCATTTCTGGGTTATTGCTAATAAAAATCAACTAAGCTCAATGTCTAGCAATATGAAATTATGACACATTTGTATGAAAGAATCTTTGTAAATATCAAAATTGTTTATGTCAAATTTGATGACTGGGCAAAGAAAATTTAATTTGCAGTTAACTGGAAAAAGAAAAAGATGCCTGGAAATTCTGAGCCTTCCCTGAGTCTGATTTGCAAATGTATTTTTGTTGGCTTTTACCCCTTAGAGCATTTAGATTTCATCTCTCTCTGATCTAAGCTAGTTCAACACCTTTGATTTCTATCGTTCACATTTTGTTGACATGTTTTGTCTACTTCTTCTTTTCTCCCATTCTCTTTCCCCACTGTCATTTTAGTGGGCTTTTGGAATGCGCCCAATAACTGTATTTGACTGGAAGTTTCGTAATGTTGCATGTGGGTTTAAAATACCATTGAGACCATGACCACTTTCATCATTTCTAGAGGTGTTGACCAAACTGAGAAGAGAATATGCTTTCCTGGGTTTATTTCCTTCTTTTTTATATAGAGTACTGAGGCTCATAACATCCTTATCCTGTCCCCCAAAATTCAATTTCAGATTCCAGTCATTTTGATTATTTTCTTGCCCAAGTTTTCTAGTCAGAAGTCCAGCCAACTGCATCACATGTAAATACTAGATAAGGATTGGAAAGACCACCTTTTCTCTATGAAGTTTCTTCAAGCCAAAATGTTTAAGGCAATTCTACAGCTTTATTTCAGAACCAAAATCATTTTGTTTGATATATATGAAATAACCCATTATACTTGGATATTTGACAGATGGCCTAATTATATATGAAATTTAAATTTACTCATAGGTTCTATGTTCATTGTCTCTTATACCATCCTAATTTTTGTTACTACAGGAACATAGACTCATTGTAACATGTTAAAAGATAAAGAGGTAAATAAATTTAAAAATTAACAGTTCTTCCCCATCCATTCACTTCCTAAGGCAATATATATACATTATTGATCTGTTGCATAACCATTCATAGTTTATACATATACCTAAGGAATAGGATGTTAGAAATGTTTCACTAGTTCAAGATACAATAGACAATTCATTCCACAGTGGGGTACAAGGCTAAGATATAAAACTGTAAAATAACTGGAAAGTCAGTTACCTGACTCACTCACACTGAAGTTATAGAAGGGAAATGAGTGGATTTCCAGGGAGGAGTTCTTTGGAGAGTCATTCTAGGCATTGCCTCTTTACTTGCTACCCTCTTGGCTCCCAACATCAATTCAGAGGGGAAAGGAGAAAAGGGACTTCAAGGTACTACTCAGAGAGCAAAATATATGTCCTGTGTGGCTGGGGGTCGGGGAGGACAGTGTGGACAAGTGTCTGACTCCCAGCTGAGAAGTCTTGGGGTTAAGAGACAGGCTGGGTCTGGTGGCTTTGGTGGAAAAGAGCAAGAGAGCTTCTATAGTGATGGGATTGACCTGCACTGCTAGAATTTGCTGGGCAAATAATGTGTGAGTGCTTCCCATGGATCAGATTTAGGCTGTTGGGGTAGCGGGAGGGAAATTCACTGGTTGGGGGAGATGGAGGTGGGATGGCAGCTATGGGACCTCGGCGGATAGTAGATGTAGTGAACTGCCAGATTCCCAGGACTACAGCCAGAATAGAGAAGCTTGTTCTGGGATGGAGCAAAACACAAGGGAAAGGACACCAACCAGGCAAGGTTTCTGAATAGCCAAGAAAAATACCCACAAGAGAGACAGCCAGCCTAGGCTTTGTTCAGAGAATGCAAAACTAGCTTATGGCAGGACCAGACAATTAAACAGGTTCCTTGTTCCTTTCTTTTTTTTTTTTTTTCCTTCCCTGTCCTTTTTCACCTGAAGGGTTAGAGTGAACCCCCAGGTAGGAAATGGCGAAGACAAGCTAGAAAGAAGAAAGTGATCACAATTATAAATGTCCTTTGCCCTCAGGCTGACACTTCGTCTGGTCTGGGATGCTTGCCTGATGGGATGACCCAGATCTCTGTTTCTGAGGGGTTTGAGTCCTTAGCTGCCTTGTCTTAATCAGGCTGTGGTTACTGTAAGCCATGGAGGAGCAATGAAGTGAATTCTTAGGGTCCCCGGGTTCTAAACATCCTCTTTCCTGGTGGTAGCACCCTAGCTCCCATGCAATCATGGCCAATCATGACCTGACGGGTGTAATAACTCCCCCACCCACCTCCCTTTTTTTGGCCTACTGGTTTACTTGCATGAGGAGTCCAACATAGCCAGGTGGTAGTAACAGCCTCAAGTTCAATGGAACCCTTACTCTATTCCCTGATGGATGGAGTCTCTCCATGACAAACAGAGTTTCTAATCTGGCAGAGCCCAAGATTGGTGATAATTGGAAGCTCAAATTCCATAAGTAGGTAGGTCACTGAGAGCTCTGGTGAGAAGATTCACTCCTTGTTTTGCACACTTAGGAATTCCAGCAATGAAGGAAAAACAGCACTGTGTATCACACATCCACTGTTAATTCCGAGCATATACCACATCTTGGAGGATGAAGACCCAGCCCTAAAAAGAGTTCTGCCATACTAGCACCTTACCTGAGCCCTCAACGTGTCTTTCTTCTGTGCTATCAGGCTGTCTGTTTCTAGGTGACATGGTCCAAGGTAAGACTGTTGGCTCTCACAGTCACGAGCCTACTGTTGTATCTTTCTTTTTGTGTGTTTGTTTTATTTTAGATTCAGAGAGTACATGTAAGAGTTTGGTACATGGATACATTGCATGATGCTGAGATTTGAGCTTCTAATAATCCCATAGCTCAAGTAGTAAATACAGTACCTGATAGGTAGTTTTTTAATCCTTGCCCCCTCTCTCCCCATTTTTGAGTTTCCAGTGTTTATTGTTCTCATGTTTGTGTCTGTGGTGCCCAATATTTAGCTCTCATTTATAAGTAAGAACATGTGCTACATGGTTTTCTGTTTATGCAATAATTCACTTAGAATAATGGTCCGCAATTGCAAAGAACATGATTTCATTATTCTTTTTGGCTGTGTAGTATCCCATGTTGTATATGTACCACATTTTCTTTATTCAATCCAACCATCTTTATCCAACTCAGATGGGCATCTCAGTTGATTCCATGTCTTTCATTGTTGCATCTTTGTTGCTCTCAAATGAGTCTCTTTTTCTGAGGTATACATTGCTGTGGTGAATCTGAGGTAATCACGTGGGTGAATCAGGCTTTTTTTTTCTTTTTTTTTCAAGACAGGGTCTTGCTCTGTTGCCCAGGCTAGAGTGTGGTGGTGCAATCACATCTCACTGTAGCCTTGAACTTCTGGGTTCAAGTAATCTTCTGCATAGCTAGGACTACAGACATATGCCACAATGCCCAGCTATTTAAACAATGTTTTGTAGAGAAGGGGTCATACTATGTGTCCCAGGATTGTCTCGAACTCCTGACTTCAAGCGATCCTCCCATGATGCAGGCATTTTGATGCCGGTGCTGGTGGAAGCACTGTGTGCAGAGAAAGCAAACTCACATTTGGAAGACATGTCAGCCCTAGTAGGGAGGAAGCTTTCTGCTACCTCCAAGGTAGAAGGGGTATGATGTAATTGATCTGCTACCAGGGCCTGGTTGGTCTCTCCAGGAATGGTGCCATATTAAAGGCTTGGTGTCGGTTTCTGCTGTTGGCAGGCTGGAAACTATCAGTGGCATCGGTCAGACTGGTGTCAGCAAGAAGGGACTCACATTGCTGGGCCCATGCATAGCCTCCATCCCTGTCACTTTCTTCTACATCTCTTCTTCTACATCTCTTCTCTAACATTTGGTCATCCAGTCTAACACTTTCAGTGAAGGGGCATTTAGATCTACTCCAAAGTAGATCTTCACTGTTTCTACTGTCAGCTACTGCTCTGATAGAGCCATGGAGTCTTTTTGGAGGTGTGGCTGAAATGCCAGTTTGGTGGTGGGGCCCCGTGGGGGTGGGGTGCCATCCTACAGGCTGCAGTAGGTGCCCCAAATCAACAGCCATTCTATGGGGCTATGACTCCTAAGGGTAAATTGCACCAGTTCCAGAACCAAGAGATGGAATAAGTGGCCATGTTTACCCATCATTTGGGAAAATTTGTGCTTCCTGTCACCACAGATCTGGGCTCTGCACATTTATATTTTCTTTAGACATAAAAAATTTTTATTGTAGTAAAAATGTAAAATTTACCATCTTAACCATTCAAGTCTACAGTTCATTGGGATTAAGTACATTCACATTTTTGTGCAACCACCACCACCATCCATTTCCAGAACTTTTTCATCTTCCCAAACTGAAACTCTGTACTTATTAAACAATAACTTCCCACTACCCCCTCTTCCAGTCCCTGGCAAATACCATTGTGTTTCGGACTCAGTTTCTTCTTTCACTTAATAAAAGAGAGGGTGCACTGCTGGCTAATGGGATAGTTCTCTATGTGCAGGCCTTCTTGCATATATGTGATTGCGTTTGTTGTAGAGAAAGGTACTAGAAAATAGAGTTGTAGAAAGAAAACAGGTGGTGGAGACATAAACTGGACAAGGGTTTTCATGCTGGGCGTCCTATCCAAAGGCCTCAGCAGTCCTGCCACAGGTTTGTCCAATTCTTTTGCATCAGGAATTTGATCTTGTGAGTCATTTCAGTGCTATAGGACTGCCGGCAGGTTTCATGGCTTTCCTGCTGTCAATGGCGGCATGGCTTCTCATAGTACCCCTGATGGTATCCCCGATGCTTAATGTCCTCAATGAGTCCATCTACGGTGAGGATTCCGTTGAGGGTCCTGTAACCTCCACGGCCCTTCCTGTACCATCATAGTCCCGGCAATGAACTTCAGATGTTTTGCCATGACCTTGGATTTAAGTCTCCACTCTGCAGGGCCTCATGCACTCAGTATCCAGTGAACCTGATGCCTATTCTGCACATTTACAGGTCCTGGCTCGGAGAGGAGAATGTTCCACCAAGGGACATAAAACTTTAAGTTATGGTGGCTATGTTGTAACTTTGGACTCTTTACGCAAGACAAAGAGGCAAGTAAAGGAGTCATGATCCCTATAGGAGAAACTGACCTAGATCATCAGGAAGAGGGAGGTTGCTGTTGCAAAGTGGGGTAAGGATGTCTTTGCCCAGTTTTGATGGTAAAGGTATAGAGTAGTCACCACTTGAGAAGGGCATGATACCAGAAACTCAGTAGTGAGGGTCAGGATCACCCCCACCAAGGAAACCATCTAGATTAGCAAAAGTGCTAGTGAAACGTGCCGGGAATCTGGAATAGGCAGAAGAGAAGGGCAGAAATGGATACGTTTTGGCATGCAGACCAACTGCAGAGCCAGGGCTTGCAATTTTGTCTCATCTTTCACTTGTAAGTTTCCCCAGGGAAAGCTGACCACCAGGATCCCCAAAGAGTTGCTCCCAGATACCGCTCTCAGAGCTGTATTGCATGATGCTAGTGATCTCAGCTGTGCAAGGGGTGGACAGTAGGGGATGCTGTGGACTGTCCAGATATCTCACCCCTTCCCACCTCTCTAAGACTGAAGCACTCCTGCCCTCAGCTGCTGGGGAGTATGGGCAGCCGATAGCCCTCAACTGAAAGAGTAAGGTTATGCCCTCGTCCTGGGGACAGCCTGCACCCAGGGACTGGCTGATAATGATCAGTTGATGAGAAGATCTAAAGGTCCAGCCCCTTTGCCTCAATATGGGAAAACTGTTGGGCCGTCCCAGCTTCAGGGTTCTCTGTGGAACGGTTGTGACTGCACGGAAGTTCAGCTTCTCTCTCAGTCTAATCTCCTTGCCTTCACTCTCCTGAGGGCACTTCTCAATACATTTCTCACACACTCTTCTCTATCTTAGAGTCTATTTCTCAGGGGAACCTGAGTCCAGGTGTCTTATTAATAGTCCCTTTCTTTCTACTCATGCATTTCTCTAGTTTACTTCCACCATGTAACCAGAACAGCTTCTTAATAACAGAAATCAGAGCATGTCACTCCCTGCTAAAAATCTTCCAGTAACTTTCATTTGTTCTTGGAAGAATATTTCAATCATTATCATGGCTTGGAAGAATATTTCAGTCATTATCATTATTCACCTCATGCAATCCTTCCCACCCATTCAGTCTCTTCTCCTTTCTCTCCTTTGCTACTGTGCTTCATGTGAGTGGCTCTCCTTCTAGTCCAGGAATTCTGAGTTGAGTTTAGTAGGCTCCTTTTTTGGCCAGGACTTGAACTGGATAATCGAGTTCTGCCAATGGAGTGCCTGGCACAAATTGTCATCCAAAAAGCATTTATTGAGTAAATGAATGTCTAGGAGATTAGAATCTGAGAAGAAGGAGCCATTTGATTTCCAGGCCGTGGGCCTTGGTCCACAATACATCACTGAGAAATATCAGAGGGCCCAGGGAGGCAGCTGAGGCTGCACTTCTTTGACATTTTGTCTTTATCTATGAGAGAAGGTAGAATCTGGTGAATTTGGTCTTTAGGACTTCATAAGACTTCATGCAATTTTCTCTCATTGGAATTTCTATTGAAAAACTCCTGAAAAAATTCCACAGAGAGGGAATTCTGTCCTATAATGAGACTTACTCCCATTATGACACAATATAAATGACTGTAATTCCCTGCAAACCTCAGGAGGTTTATTTCATCTGTCTTAGTCCTTTACTGATTGAGGTACTGGATGCTTAAACCAACCTTGCCTCTTACTTTCTCCCTGGTTACAGCCTGTAAATTCTTAGTTGGCTTCACTCTAACATGGATGAATGGGCCCTGGAAGCCTGCTGATCACATCTTTACAGAATGCTATGTGTGATTTTGTTTCCCCCTAAAATCGTATGCTGGAGTCCTAACCTCCAGTACCTCAGAGTGCAACCATACTGAACATAGGGTTTTTATAGAAGTAATCAACTTAAAATGAGTTTATGAGGGTGAGTCCTGATCTAATGTGACTGGTGTTCATAAAAAAAGGAGGAAATAAGCCAGGAGGAGTGTCTCACACCTATAATCCCAGCACTCTGGGAGGCTGAGACAGGCAGATCACTTGAACCCAGGAGTTCAAGATTAGCCTGGGGAAGATGACAAGACTCCATCTCTACCAAAAAAAAAAAAGCCACAAAACTTAGCTAAGTATGGTGGTGCATGCCTGCAGTCTCAACTACTTGGGAGGATGAGGCAGGGGATCACTTGAATCTGGGAGGTCGAGGCTACAGTGAGCCGTGATTGCGCTATTGCACTCCAGCCTGGGTCCTGCCTCAAATGCAGAAATTTGCGTACAGAGACAAGCACACAGGGATAACATCATATGAATGTGAAAACAGCCATCTACAAGCTGAGGAGAAGAGCCTAGAATAGATCCATTCCCCATAGCTCTCAGAAGGGATCAATCCTGCCAACACCTTGATCTTGGACTTCTAGCCTCCAGCACTGTGAGATAAGACATTTCTGATATTTAAGCCGCCCAGTCTGCGATACTTTGTTACAGAAGCCCTAGCAAACTAATGTGTACAATCTGTGTCTGAACTCTCTGACACATGAGAGGAACAGATTTGCCCAAGCCAGGGTGGATGGTTTCATAAGAATCCCTGTAGATCAGCAGTCCCCAGGGACTGGTTTCATGGCCGACACATTTTCCATGGATAGGGTGTCGGGGAAGGGATGGTTTCAGGATGATTCAAGCTCATTACATTTCTTGTGCACTTTATTTCTACTATTATTACATTGTAATATATAATGAAATAGTTATACAACTCACCATAATGTAGAATCAGTGGGAGCCTTGAGCTGGTTTTCCTGCAACTAGATGGTCCCATCAGGGGGTGATGAGTGACAGGGACAGATCAGGCATCAGATTCCCATTAGGAGCTTGTAACCTAGATCCTTCACATGCACAGTTCACAATAGGGTTCATGCTTCTATAAGAACCTAATGCCTGCTGATCTGACAGAAGGTGTGGTGTGGGGGTGGGGAACCCCTGCTGAGGATGACGTAGTGCTGCAGAGGTGGACCAAAAACTATCAAGTCTTTCCCAGGAGCCCACGGCAGATTTTCTCTAAAGTTTCAGTGGACAGCGCTGCACCATGTGTCTGTGCTCTAGCCATAGGCAGGGCTGGTAAACGCCTCTGGTACAGCAAACCTTGGGTGTGCTCTCAGTGATGAAGGCTCTTTCCAAGATCATGCCTACTTAGAATCCTCAGGTTGGTTCTATCAACCCTAAGAAAATGCAGGCCTTGCCTTTCTGGGGCTTGGTGAAGAGTGTCAGAACCAAGGAATCTTTGACTAGGCGATTTGTGAATTTAGCTCCTTCTATGTGTCAGTCATCCTTCTAGATCTTAGGAGTACAGACCTGAAGGAGGCAGAAAAGCTCCCTATTTTCATAAAGCTTATCTTGTAGGGGTAGCAGATGCGTAACAAGGCAAAGACAAGTTATGGCCAGGTACAGTGGCTCATGGTTATAATCCCAGTGTTTTTGGAGGCCATGGCTGGAGGATCACTTGAGCCCAGGAGTTAGAGGCTGCAGTGAGCTATGATTATAATTATGTCACTGCACTCCAGCCTGGGTGACAGAGTGAGGCCTTGTCTTAAAAAAAAAAAAAAAAAAGACAAGTCATGATAAATCCTTCAGGGAGTGACTTGGCTCAGGTAGTGTTTAATCACGGCAAGGAAAAATTAGAAAGAGGCGACTGGGACTCCTTCAAATTTAAATATTATTAAGTTATTTTTGCTTGGAAAGTCTCAGGTAAAATAAATTCACATTTTGGCATCAGATTAAGCAATGTTAGATTTTGACACTTAGCGTGAATTTGGCAAACGAAGATATAGTTCCTCAGATCTTGGTGGGTTCTGGCTCTTTCCAGCTTTGCAAACCAAGGTGAAATGTCCTGAACTTGGAATATCTCTGGCTAGCATTCACATTGGACCCAGTAATGCTCCCTCATGCCATATAGCTGATTAAAATGTGCAGAGGTACTAAAGTACCCACAGAAGCTTCCCTGCTTCCGGGACTGGGACTACTCCAGGATCCTTCTGAAAGATGCTTGCTGCTCCTCACCAGGTTGTGACCTGCATTACCGCCACAGGTGTGATGCTGTTGTCTCAGACTGTAATCCACCCATTTTAAAAAGGGCTTCTCTATATACCTATTAGCATAAGCCCCTTTCTCACTGGTTGCAAAGTCTAATCTTCTCTGCAGGTAGCAGCTCCTTTAGGCGAAACTATTCCATTCCTAACAACTTTTGCACTTTAAAAAAGAAAGAAAAGAATCCAAAACAGGCTGGGCGCGGTGGCTCACGCCTGTAATCCTAGCACTTTGGGAGGCCGAGGTGGGTGGATCACTTGAGGTCAAGAGTTCGAGACCCACCTGGCCAACATGGTGAAACTTCCTCTCTACTAAAAGTACAAAAATTAGCCGGGCGTGGCGGCGCATTCTTGTAATCCCAGCTACTCAGGAAGCTGAGGCGGGAGGATCTCTTGAACTCCGGAGGCAGAGGTTGCAGTGAGCCGAGATCATTCCACTGCCCTTCAGCCTGGGTGACAGAGCCAGACTCCGTCCCCCACCCTCCAAAAAACCCAAAACAAAGGACAAATATCTATACCTCATATCCCTACATGTTTGCAGAAAGGTTCTGCTTTGAGCTGGATCCATATAATATTATGACAGGTGATATCCTAACATCATTCCACATTTGCCTCTTTGGCATCCGGAAAATAATCCAGTTTTAATTCCGAAACACCCCATCATCCTAAATGCTCCGACACTGGTCCTTAAACACCGTGTCCCCCCACCCCAAGATAGTGCATTCTTCTCCGCACCCCCTCCCCCACCACCCGCCAATAGTCCTACTCCCTCATCCCTCACTGGTGTTCCAGTTGGGACTCTTGCTGGTAGGGTGTCTAGAGGTGGGTTCAAAACGTACAAAGGTAAAAGCCATTTAAAGAAAGAGATAGAGGACATGTTTTCCTTTCACTCCGATCCTCTGCCCTATTGAAGAGCGCTTTCTGCTTTCCCGGTGAGTATCAGAGTATTCTACCATATTCGTTTTCTGGAGAGAAACACGTAAGCCTCAAATGTCCTACGAGAGGCCCTATACTACTTGAGGGTGCTCAGTGAAGATTTCAGGCACATACAATGCACTTGTCTGGAAGCCTGTGGACAAATGTAAAAAGGGGTTTCTAGGGAATATTTTCTGTTTCCTTTCTGCTTCATTTTAAGTTTCTGCTAACTTGCCCCCGACTCCGCAACTGCTCACGACCTCCGGTCAAAGTCAACCCTTCCCACCGCGTCGAGTGAGTTGGGATGCATACCGGGAGTTGCATAAAAGTGTTTGAGAAAGGGAGATGCAGAGTTGAACAAAAGTGTTTCCCGGGAGGGGCCGAGCGGAAAGCAGCAGATGGCCGGGGCGGGTGGAATCCAGCGCGGGCGCAGAGTGTCTCTGGCGCGGGTATTCGGTGCAGCGGGTCCGCGGGAACCTTGGATGCGCGGAAGTCCCGGGACCGGGTGACCGACTGGGCTGCGACCGCGGCCGGGTGAGATTGGGAGCGGAAGGCGGCGGCGGCGCCCGGGGGAGGGCACCGGCCCTGGAGGCCTCAGACCAGGGCGCAGCCGTGCGCTGCGCCCGGGCGCGCAGTGTTGGCCGGCGTCCTAGCAACAGGCGGGCGCCGACTGCGGCGGGGCAGCGCGCTGCAGGTGAGTGCGGCTGGGAGTCTCCACGCCCACCCCCGCGGGGGCTCTGCAGCAGGCCGCATGGATCGGGAAACCGAGGCAGCTCTCTGGCCCCGACGCTGCTGCTTTCGCCTGCTCCCCTTTCCCTCCTGGGGACCAAGACCCACCCCCTTTCTTTCTCCCAGGCGCATCTCGCATCTTCCTCCCCACGAGACCCTGCCTCCGCCCTAGGTTGGGGACCGTCTGCTCCTCTGTCCTCGCGCCCCGCTCTGCACTACCCAGGCCCCTTCACCTCCCGGATCCGCTCTCCACTTCTGCCGCCGCTTCCCTGCCTCTCCTTCCCCCAGCCCGTCTTTCTCCTCCGGCCTTGCAGCTCGGCTTCCCGCTCCCACCGTGGTCTTCGCCGTCCCTTCCCTCCTCGTCCCCTTAGTGAATCCATCCCTGGAAACTTAGAGTCCCAGCTCTGACGCCCACTTCTTGTAAAGAGTCTACTGGGGGCCGTCATCCCACACTAGGCTTAGCTTTAGTTTTACTTAGGGCCCTGTTCATGTCAGTTCTGAAAGTTCGATTTTCTGCGGGTCTTACTGAATAACTTCTGCATTCTCGGAAAGCCGTGTGTGCGCGGACTCCCGGTGGATGTTACCAACTACATTCACAGATCTCAGAGCTGATGGCTGCCTTTCCATAGCCCCCTAAAGAATTCGGTTGTGCTTCTGTTTAAGTCTTAACGACGTGATTCCCGAATGGGTTTTATTTCACTAATGATGCTGGAAGGTTGAAATTGACCCTTAGAAAGAAAAACAATCTATGGTATCCATTGGATAAAGAGAGTCCCAGTTAATGTAAACATCCCAGTTTATGTAAACACGTAACCAAAACTTTCTTCCTTTTAATCTTTAAGCTTACTTTCTTTACTTCAAAGGTATGTGCTGTGTATTTACATGGATTCATTTTAACTATGGTTCTTAAGCCAAAAGAGCTTGGCAATGGGTAGAAACTGGGGAGCAACTGGTCTTGATTTTAAAATCTTAGTTTTGAGTTATACTGACCATTTTTGAACACCATTTATTTATTTATTTTCTAATAACATTGAACTTGCCTTCTGGATTGTCATAGGCCACCCTAAGTTTTCTTAAGCTGACCAACCTTCTTGAATAAAACTTGTGTACTGCTACGGTTCACTAGACTTGGAAATACGATTTGAATAGATTTAAATGTTCCATTTCTGTCAAAATTTATCTTGACGAAAATAACGATTTTGCATTTCTTAATTCTGTGCTAAGGATCCTTCAAGAAGTTGCTATATGATATGTTGACTACCATAGCATTACATAATCTATTTAATTTCACATTTTTTCTTTAAAAATGTGCAAGAAGCAATCTTTATAAGATTACCAAAACAAATGTTATGCTTGAGATTAAAGACAGACAGAACTGTTCACCTAAGTCTTTCTGTGTAAGATAAAGCTATTTGCATTTATTTCACACTATTTTACACTGATTTGCACTTATTTTATGCAACAATGGGAAACTCAAGAGTCTCACACATACACATCAGAACATATTTATGTGTTTAAATCTAAAGCATTTCTCATCAGTTAGCAGTTGAAACAAAATGCTGGAATACTAAAACAAACGCCCAGAACAAATTCGTACACTAACTTCTATGCTTTATTTCATGAACACTTTGGTATATATGTCTGGATCAGTTGTTCTCAACCCTATCTGATCCAGTACTTGGTTTTTAAAACAAATATGTTGTAATGCTGCTTTGCTATCCTGAAATCAAGATTGTAGATTATAATCTTACATATTGAATATAGTTTTAAATAGTGGTAGCATGCTAACTATAAAATGAAAGAAAATAATTGTAAGAAAATACCGGCATGTAAACACTCAAGTACCACTACACTAGAATATATAAGGAAGTAGTCAGATGTCCACATCTGACTTACACAGAATGACTGAACACAGCAGCCCCAAATGCAGACTGATACAGACATGCCATGCAACTTAAATTTCTCAAATAACATTGCCATCAATGGTGTCATTTTCCAAAATGCTGAGCTCTTGGTAAAATTCCATGTAAAACAAAGTATGTACAACCTTCCTTTCATTTAGGATAGCTACAATTCTGGAAAATTCAGGGTGTATTAAAACTGTGACAAAATACTCCGCAATTTTTGCAAAGTGCAGAAAAATTCTAGGCTCAGGTAGTGCTTATGTGAAGTTTTTCACTTACCAGATGCCTGGAGGTTACAGCAGAATTCTTCCTTTTGAGGTACTGTCTTGCACAGAAGGATATTTTACATTGTCTGTCCTCAACACTAAAGGCCGGTAATGCCCCCTTTCCTATCATGTTGATAACTACACATCTCTATAATATTTCTATACTGTTTATCAGCAGGAAGTACTGTCCTGTTGCGATCCAATGATCTCCTGTGATTGAATTTAATAGATAGTTCTAAGATTTAATACAGTATAGAATGTAAAATCTCCAAGTCCAATCTTTGTACTTTAAGCCTTTGTAGTAATGATGGGAGAAAAAAGCTAATTTTATTCTATATTTAACTGTATAACCATTCTTCTAATATTCTGGAAGAAAGATTTTATCAGTAAGTGTTATTACAAATGAGAAAAGAGACAAGTAGAGATTATCTGCCATAAAAGCCTTCAATGTTCATTATGAAGTCAGAACTTGCTTTCTAACTTGGCTTTTACTTAATGTTACAGATATTGTTACTTTTTAAAAGATCTTCTTTTACAGACTAATTTCTATTTAGCCAATGTGAAATTTGTCTCACTTGAATTTGTTTTAAATTTTACTGCTAGACTCTTCCGATAACTAATTCAGATAAAAAGTCTGAAAGACTTTCACTTATTCCTACACCTCTCACATTAACTCTTAAGAAGGTTGTAAATTACAGTAAAATGTCATTCTGGGCAGGATATACAGGCAGGGAAAATAGTATTTGGATTGTCCGGATATTCTGGTAATAGGATCAATGTGTCCTATATCAATTTTCAGAAAAAAATTATATTTCACAATACTGTTCTTATTCTATTTCTTTTTTAACTCAGAAGGCACTTGGGGAACCTGGAGTTATTAGAATCATGTTCTTCAGTCATCATTGTGATGATGCAGATATTATCACTATAAGAAAGTCGGGGTAACAGTATTCAGTTTAATAGTGTAATTCTAAACAGTGTATGTCCTGGCTCAAAGGAGTGTTTGTCCCTGAAACTGCTGGCTCCCAACAGAGCTGTGAACAAAAGCCCTTAATACTAACCTCTTCCACTTCTTTGTTTTCCACTCTTGGAGTTTTCTGTTTGGGTTTTATGCCTATCTGTTTGAATCCTCTCTCTTAGGCCCCAGGGAAATTAGAAAGAAGTTATTAATTTCAGGGCAAATACTGGAAATTTCTGAAATACTAGTCAGTTTTACCTAGTGCTGGTTTACTACTTCATTGAACTGAAGAGCAATTAGATAATTTTGAAAAATCAGTCTTTGAAGATTAATAAGCAGAATGTGGGGTGGGGAGTACTAGTTTAAAGTCTTGAGAATGAAAAATGTTCCAAGGAAAAGGTGGATGCTCTTGTCTCTTTCTCTTTCTACTCTGATGTAGTGCCTGTGCTAAGCTCAGGTCTGAGCACTGGCGGATCCCATGGGTGTGGCTCTGACAAAATCGACGCAGTGGACTGCTGCTGGGCATGGAACTGGAACCCTCGAAATCACACCTCTAAATGAAGCGATATTGAAAGAAATTATTATGTTTGTGGAGAGTTTTATCTATAAACATCCTCAAGAGGCGAAATTTGTTTTTGCGGAACCACTTGAGTGGAACACAAGTTTGGAGCCCTCAGCATTTGAATCAGGTTATGTTGTCAGGTAAGCCAGTTACATGCTTCTAGGATTTGATATCTTCGTTGTACATATTTTTATCAGTTGGTTCTAGGTATGGGGGTAAGTCACCTAACCTCTCTGAACCTCACAAGCCCTCTAAACCAGGGATTGTGAACCAGAGACACACAGCTGAAGTCTGAGGATGTTCAGCTTGGCCAAAACATTCTCTTTCTAAGTTTTAAATTTAAGTTTTTAAATTAAACCCAATTTTAATTTTTGTGGGTAAATTTCTTTGGACAAGGTATCCATTATCCAAGTCACTACACTGCCAACACTTATTGCTACTTTATGCCTCGCCTTTCCACCCATATGTGGATGTGTGTATATATATATGTTAGAGATGGGGTCTTGCTATGTTGCCCAGGGTGGTCTCAAATTCCTGGCCTCAAGTGATCCTCCTGCCTCAGCCTTCTAAAATGCTAGGATTACAGGCATGAGCCACCACCCCAGGTCATCCATATTCTTCTGAATTTTATTTCTATAAATATATGGGATACTTCCGTATTACCTGCCAGATGCCAGGAGCCATTGGTTTTGTGGCCTCTGATGTAGATGATATCTCTTCTGGTATTTAAATTGATCAATTCCTGGGATAGAAGCAGGAGGCAGCGGGGAGGGGTGATGAATAATGAATTTTGATTTTGCTCAATATAAGGGAGATAATTCTTAAGAATTACTGTTGTCCTCAGATGAGAGCCTTTCAAATCTGAGATGAAAAAAAATAATTTACTTCTGTCTCAAACAGTGAACTCTCCATCTATCTCATTCAAACATGGCTAAAAAATACCTACACACACCAAAAAAATGCATGAATTATGTGAACAAATTAAATATAATTGTATAAGAATGTATTATTTCATTAAGCATAATTATACAATAAGCAAGCTAACACACACACACACACACACACACACACATTTTTGCCAGTCGCAGTTTGTTTTGCACTTTAGGCATTCTATTTTCTACCGCCTTGTTCTTCTTTGGTTTGGATATGAACTTTTAAAGTCCGATCGTATGAAAAACAGTTCCATAGGAAGCCAAAGCTTCCTCTAGATGCCTTTTCCCTTTTCTCCCTTTGGGATTATTTGTGAGAATAAATTCAGAATTTCATTTTTAGAACTGCAGCAAAACCATTCTTAAACTGCAATTCAAGAGCTCTTTAATTCTTCTATTGGTCGGCCTTCTCTCTGAGTTGTTTGAAGTCATATTTATTTATTTATTTTTTCTGGAGATGGAGTCTCGCTCTTTCGCCCAGGCTGGAGTGCGGTGGTGCAGTGTCGGCTCACTGCAACTTCCGCCTCTCAGATTCAAGCGGTTCTCCTGCCTCAGCCTCCTAAGTAGCTGGGAATATAGGCGCCCGCCACCACGCCTGGCTAATTTTTTGTATTTTAGTAGAGATGGGGTTTCACTGTGTTGCCCAGGCTGGTCTTGAACTCCTGAGCTCAGGCAACCCGCCTGCCTTAGCCTCCCAAAGCGTTAGAATTACAGGTGTGAACCACCAAGCCTGGCCTGAAATCTTATTTTTTTTTAACAGTGCATTTTATTTCTAACTGTGCCAGTGGTAACTTTCTCCAGAAGTGCTTGTTATTTCTGTATTGTTCAGCTTTTTTCCTAACTTTTGAAACATGGTCTTCTATGTAAAACAAATTTAAAACATATTAACTACTTGGCTGATCACATGGCTCACACCTGTAATCCCAACACTTTGAGAGGCCAAGGTGGGCAGATCACCAGAGATCAGGAGTTCAAGACCAGATGGCCAACATGGTGAAATCCCGTCTCTACTGAAAAGACAAAAATTAGCTGGGCATGGTGGCACATTCCTGTAATCCCAGCTACTAGGGAGGCTGAGGCAGGAGAATTGCTTGAATCTGGGAGGTGGAGGTTGCAGCGAGCCGAGATTGCGCCACAGAACTCCAGCCCGGGCGACAGAGAGAAACTCCATCTCAAAAAATAATTAATTATTTTTTTTTAATAAAAATGCATTTAAAGCAGATGACAGAAAAGAATATCATGATTGTAATTGCTTTGCCTCTGTACAAATTTTGTACTCCAAGCACAAACATGACCACATCTGACCCCTGGTTAGGTTGGCTGTGACACACACCACTCAAATCTATCACTATTTCCCCTCTATTTTTGTCCAGATTCTTTTTGCTTTGTTTCCATTCTTATATCTCAGCACACAATTGTGTATGTATTTATTTAAGACAGGGTCTGGCTCTGTTGCCCAGGCTGGACTGCAGTGGTGTGATCATAGCTCACTGCAGCTCAAACTCCGGGGCTCAATGGATCCTCCCACCTCAGCCCCTCAAGCAGCTAGGACTATAGGAACATAATACCATGCCTGGTCAATTTTTCTAATTCTTTGTAGAGACGGGATCTCACTATGTTGCTCTGACCAGTCTTGTACTTTTGGCCTCAAGAGATCCTTCTACGTTGGCCCCCTGAATTGCTGGTATTTCAGACCTGAGCCGCTGTGCCCAGCTCTGCATGCAGTCTTTATGCACAGTGTTCCCTCCTGAGAAGGACATTTTTACATTTTGAAACAATTACCCCTTGATTTTTATACTTCTGTCACGTTTACTGTGCAACTTTTCCTTGGGCTAATTTCTCAATCCATTCTTTTTGTGTCTGACCGTTATTGATGATATCTTTGATGTTGGAAGAGTAGAGGGAGGTATTGCCGTTGTATCTGAAGGAAGCTGTGCTTGCCTGGCTCTGATGAAAACCAAGATCGCCTTGAAGATAGCAAAGGGTGCAGCTGAGATTTTGGTCATAATGGACAATATCAGATGCTTTAACATGCGGATCTTGACTATACCCTTTGGTCTACTCCCCAAACCAAAGAAAGTTCAGTAACCTGTAGCCACTCGGTGTTTGCTACAACAACAAGTGATGTCAACCAGAAATATTCTCAATTGCCCAAAGAATTTATTATCAAAACAGTCCCTATGATGTCATTCATTGCCCTTTGGACCAAGCACACTCTTTTGACTTCTCTGCTGTTAGTACACTATTTATACATTTATTGAAAGTGGGGAAGCTACTTTCCTTCCAGACAGGACTCAGGTCTGGGCATCTGTGTGTAAGACGAAGATTATCCTGAAGGATTTGAGCTTGGAGTCTCCGGATGTGTTTCTACCAAATAGGAATGTCCTTGGATCTTTTAAAATAAAGGTGGATGCTTCTCCTTGTGGGTAGACCTCTCAGGCCTCCTGTTCCAAAACAAGTTAAGTTTTATCTACGCTGGAATTCTGCCAAAGTAGATAAATTACCCCTTTTGTGTTGGTCTCTGCAGACATTGATGGGAATATAGTTATATTTGTGGCCTTAGTTCTCATTTGATGTTGCACACTCCAAATGCACTGTGGGCAACAGTCAATAAAAGTTTGATCACCCTTTTTCTGATTAGGCTAATGAGCATCTGATACTGAAACTGATATTTTAGTCACACACTGGAAAGCTTTTATGTTTCATCAACCACCTTCTGTCCTTTTGTACAGATTGTTATTGATTGAATAGATGGGCATAGCCCTGTTCATGTTACATGATTGTCTTTTCCTTAGAATCATTCCAATGTTTTCACCCTGTTTTAACATTTGTCATCATCTCTCCACGTTCCCTCTTGGGGTGGGGGCTGGGGATCAAATAGCTCTACTTTCATTTCATGGAAATCGTAGGTCTCTTTGTATTATCATTTGCAATTGCTTTTGTTTTTGTCAGACAGGATGAAATTAATAATCTTCCTAAAACACCTGAAAATGAAGCCTAAATATGCTGTAAACTAAGAACAAATGACGCCACTCAATGGCAATACCATCTGTGGTGCATAGAACTCAGGCACTTTGATTCATTTGAATGTAGCTTGGGAAATTTATAAATTGGATAAGTGCTCAGAATCACGTAGTGAAAATGTTGTGACCTGATTTTTTTTCCTTCTCTGGTAGAACTACAGTATGATTTTGAATCAAATGTGCTATAATATTGTCATATTTTAGTTTTAAATCTCACTCCGCTGCATCTCAGTGATATATATGCATTGAGATAAAAATATGTTCTGGTAGGAGTTGGGACAGGAAGTCAGATCGCCTGAGTAATAGCTCTCTTCCCTGCAAGAATGCACAATTCACACACAATTCATACGTTTCTGGACCTTAGCTTTTTGATCAATGTCATGAAAGGCTGAATTTACATGATCTCTAAGGTTACACTCAACTTATAAAATAATATTGTTTTATGAGACAGTAATTATTGAATTTTGGTAAAATTTCTAAGTCACAGTAGTAGGGTCAGTGGCCATAAGTGGCTCTTTATTTTTTGTCTCTGACAACTGCTAGTTTCTTAGCTATAGCCTTATTTTCTATATTACTATTTAGACATATATTTATTAAGTAATAAGACACTAAATGAGGCCAGGTATTGTGGCCCACGCCAGTAATCCCAGCACTTTGGGAGGTGGTGACATAAGGATGAGTCGAATGCAGGAGTCCAAGGCTAGCCTGGGCAACATAGCAAGACCCTGTCTCTAAAAAATAAATAATAAATAAATAAACAGACCAATAAATAAATAAACAGCCAGATGTGGTGGTGTGTGGCTGTAGTCCCATCAACTTGGGAGGCTGAGAGAGAAGGATCCCTTGAGCCCAGGAATTTGAGGCTGCAGGGAGCTATGATTGTGCCACTGCACTCCAGCCTGGGTGACAGAGCAAGATCTTGTCTCTTAAAAAAAAAGGACACTAAACTCGATACTGGGGATTAAAGAAAAAAGACATTTTTCTGCTTTCTTGCTTTAGAGTATAAACAGAATTTTTAGCACCCTTCCATGGCTCTGGTTTAAAAGTGTCTCCATCAGGTCATTGGAGTTTTTGATAGCTCATTCTTCCTGACGTTCACAAGGTGGGTGCAGCATTTTTCTTTCCAAGAGCTCATTCTTCAGGTGTTAGAAACTGTGAGCCTAAAACCTGAAACTTCCTCTTCAAAATCTTGTCGATAGCTGGTGTTTTTTATTTTTTAAATCTATTTTTATTTTATTTTTTGAGATGGAGTCTCACTCTGTCACTCAGGTTGGAGTGCAGTGGTGTGATGTTGGCTCACTGCAACCTCTGCCTCCCAGGCTCAAGCGATTCTCCCACCTCAGCCTCCCAAGTAGCTGGGACCACAAGCACTTGCCACCATGCCTGGTTAATGTAGCTGGTATTTCATTTCTTACTTCTCTGTTAAGTTACAGGCTTCAACTGGTAGGAGCAATGAAAAATGTCACCCATACCCTTTGCTTTCTCACCAGGAGTTTCACTCTCTCTAGTTAAGTAGCTTGGTATCTTTGGCATTCGGTCAGCCTGTTACTTAGCCCTCTCACCATCCACTTAGTGTAAGTGGCCAGCCCTTGATGTGCATAACTTTTAGGTAACAGGCCTTTAAGAAATCTCTTCAGTCCTAAGGACATTATTCCAGAAGCTTAATTTTAGAGAAAATATACATTTTGTCAACAATGCATGTCATTGCCAAGTCTAGAAATATTTTATTCTTTCATTTATTCCACAGATGTTTACCAAATGTCTTCTATGTGCAGTTCCTATATGAAGTGCTGGAGATAGGGGCAGTCCCTATCTGCACCCAGCAGAATCAGACTCTTCAAGTCCTTCTGTGAGCCCTCTTTTGCTGTGTAACACATTGCCACAAATCTAATGGCTTAACACATACAAATGTATTTTCTGATAGTTCTAGAGGTCAGAAGTCTAAAATGAATCTGCAAGGCTAAAATCAAGGTATCGGCAGGGTCGCATTCCTTCTGGAGGCTTAAGGAGAATTTATTCTTTGCTTTTCCAGCTTCTAGAGGCCCCTGTGTTCCTTGGCTCATGACTCATAGCTCATGGCTCCTTGGCTCATGGCTCCTTGGCTCGAGGCCCCACATCACTCTGACCACTGCTTCCATCAGCATATCGGTGTCACTTCCTCTGTCCCTCCTGTCTTCCTCTTATGAGAACCCTGGTGATTATGTTTGGCTCCCTCCAGATACCCAGAATAGTCTCCCCATCTTAGGATCCTTGACTTAATTTCTGTGCAAAGTCCCTTTTGCCATGTAAGGTGACATGTTCATAGGTTTTGGGGATTTGGATGTGAACATTATTCTGTCTCCCTTAGTTCCTATCCTCTTGTTTTTATTCTAGTGAGATCGTCAGTAATAAGTAATCTGGGTCAGTCAGATTTACTTTTTCTGATGAACTAGCAACATTTTATATCTATGTATCTACATTGCAATTCAAAATATGTTAGATTAGGCCAGGTGTGGTGGCTCACGCCTGTAATCCCAGTACTCTGGGAGGCTGAGGTGTGTGGATCCCTTGAGCTCAGGAATTCAAGACCAGCCTGGCCAGCATGGTGTAACCCTGTGTCTACTAAAATACAAAAATTAGCGAGGCATAGTGGCGCACACCTCTAGTTCCAGCTACTTGGAGGCTGAGGTGGGAGGATTGCTTGAGCTCCGGAGGCAGAGGTTGCAGTGACCCGAGATCATGCCACTGCACTCCAACCTGGGTAACAGAGCGATACCCTGTCTAAAAAAAAAAAAAAGGCTACATCAGGTGTTAAGGTGTCAGGAGTTTCATCAGAGATAGCCTCATGTAATACAAAACCTAGACAGTTTAGTTAATGTTGTAAGTGGTAGAAATCTATAGAAATCACTTCCATGAAAACATCTTAATATTTTTTTTAAAATGCCAACCTGAAAAAAAAAATCATTAAAATGGATAGAAGCACAAAGCTAGGAGACTCAATAACTTTTGATCAGGAAGAGTCCATTGAGAAAAACTGCCTATTTTCCCAAGGCAAACCAAATAAAGGAGTTTAGAGTGGGAAGGGAATTCACAGAGAGGATCCAGTTTGCCTTGAATTTGCTTTTTTTTCCCAAAGCTTTTTTATTCATAAACACAGTGTAGCCAAGAAAACTTCTAACCACGAATTACTGTGGTGTAAAAATTTTATAAATAAAATAACATTAGAAATCCCCAAAGCATGAATGGTTTTGCAGAACCAATGATTTTTAAAAAGATGCCAGAAATCAACACATTTTAGAAAACAAAAACTGTGACTATTTGAGTTCAATTGTGAATTCAAGAAATTGCTGGGAAAAAAAATATTCCTTGGTTATATCCTGTTGGTCACTAGGGTTGCTGGTAAGTTTGAGGATTTAAGTGGAAGAAAGTGGGAAAATAGATGAGCTACTAACCAGATGTATTTATATTTTCTGTATTTTATAATGAGATATAGGAATAATCTGTCTACATGTCTTAAATTTAACTTCTACTGGCCTCCAGGTAGCATGAAGCTTTCAATTTTTTTATTTTTATTTTTAGTGAAACAACAGTCAAATCAGAAGAAGTTGATAAAAATGGACAGCCTTTGCTATTTCTCTCTGTACCACAAATTAAAATTAGGAGCTTTGGGCAGCTGTCACGCTTGTTACTTACTGCCAAAACTGCGAAGTTGAAGGAAGCCCAAGCATGTGTTGAAGGTGATCTTAATGCTCCAGTCTGTGATTTGAACTTTTAGAAATAATCTTGCTGGGGAAGTGGGGAAAGGGTGGGAGGATCATTTGTTAGAGTCTCTTGAAAAAAATTCTATAATCTACAAGGTAAAAAGTCAAATGTACAACTCCATGAAAATGTTATTAATTTTCCTTGGCTGCAATATTATGCTCCTATCAAATTTCTGCTTTAGAATGAAAGGCCTGTTACCTTACCACTGGTAAGTTTCTAAGTTTCCAGGTTTCTGATTTTAGCATGTGGTTTGAAAGAGAACCTTCTCAGCTTCTGGAAAGCACAGGGGGCTGTAGCCTGTTAGGTCAACGTCAGGAGAGAAGACAGATGACAAGGGCCGGCCTCTGAATCCACTCTCTCTCAACCTACTGCCAAGGAATAGATTGAATGATTACAATCTATTTCCTTTCAAATGAACGTAGGCTCTTTCTTTAGCAGAGACAGCCTTTAATAATCTCCCTTTCCACTTTTCTCAGCCATATTCTGCTGTGGGCTTCACAGCCTTCTGTGAATAGTTACAATTATTCAAATCTGTGACAAATATTTTTCTTCTTCTTAAAGATATGTGATGTTTGCACTATTGTCTAATCATCTAACATGCAAAAAATGAATGTGGTTGCCTGCTATAATTGTGTTGTAAATGTTTCTTATGAGTAGAAATATCTAATCATAGGTGATAATGTATGTGTTTTGCTTTATTGGAATTCTGTGACCAATGGGTTTCTGGCACAAGGTATTTGAATTCTGCCCATTTCTGTGTGAGATGGGAAGAGGGTCTTTTTAAAATTTTATTTTATTTTTAATATGCCAACCTCAGGATGGCAACCTCTTTTTATGCCTTGACTATTACTCCTTATTAGGTGAGGGTATCATGTCTTGAAGAGTAAAGCTGAATTCAAGAAAGTAGTTAATAGATGAAGGATTGTTCATTCAATTCAACTTAATTGGTAGACATAATACATAGATTTCTATATAGCTAAATACTTATCCATTAGCTAAATACTTATCACTTGCTGCATTTTGCCATTTCTGCAAGAATTTTGGTATAACCCTTAGTTTCATGTCCAAGTTGCATGGTACATGGCAATTTGGTAGTCAGGTTTATGCCATTCCTCAGAATCCATCTGCTCTGCCTTTTCGTAAATCTCTGTGTGATGACAGTCATAAGGTTGTTAAGTTGAGATGCTCAATAAATGATTGATTCCTTGGTCTCCTTTTCGTTGCTCGTCTCCCCCAGTGAAGTTTTTTTCTCAGCCCCAAGTCTGTGGAATATCCCATGACCACACTGGAAGGTTAATGCCTTCACTGTAGTTTTCTTCATTTCTTTTAAGTTAAGCTTTCTGAATTAGTCTCACAGGCCTTCCTCTCCACTCCCATCTCAATGCTATATACTTTCATCTTTCTGAAATTTCTCCATTCTAAACAAGGGTTTTCCCCTTTCTCCTTCATTTTCAACCATATTGGTTTTTAACATTAACCAAATTCTGTTTTCAGCATCTCTGGGTTCAATTTTCACATCTTTATCAGCCTTGATCATGAATTGGTATTTGCTTTTCACTATAATTTTAATATATATATAATTGCATTATACATATATATATATGGCTAGATGTGTTTTTCAGCTGTAAGATCACATGACATTGCAAATATTAAGCAGTTTGAATAGGTGCAAAAGAGTGCTAGGGGGTCTGTAGCCTTAGGAAAGCATGCTATTTTGGAAAGAAAGCCTTTATAAATACCCAGCCCTGCTACACACACACATACACACATGCCCGTATAGTTCCAGTGATGATTCTTTTAAGGAGATCACTATTTCTCTCTCTTCAAATAAATTCTGAATATATTAATTGAATGTACATTCTGAACAATGCCCCACAGCCAATTAAAAAAGAAAGAAAGAATGACTGTCTTGGTCTTTGTGCTATTAGGGAGATATACAGATGATATTACAATAGAAACTAGAGCATCTCATGAGATAGAAGAAAGTTCCTAAAAGCAATGGAATCTCAGACGTAGAGATGAATTCTAATTGGGTGGTTTAGAAAAAGCTTAATGAAAGAAACACATTTAAATGGACTTTGAAGGATTTATTAGTCTTAATGTTTCTTGTGCTAGAAGACAAGAGGATAATTTTTATTTGTCTTCCTTTTTTTTTTTTTTGGCAGCTAACAGAGACCCCATAGTAAAAATCCTGGGCTCCGATTATAATACAATGAAAGAAGACTCAATTGCATTAAATATTCTTGGTAAAATTACCAGAGATGATGATCCTGAAAGTGAAATTAAGATGAAGATTGCTATGCTGCTTAAGCAATTGGATCTGCACCTCCTCAATCATTCTCTAAAACATATTTCCTTGTGAGTCTTTTTCAAAAAGGAACCTCTATTGTATTGAGCAAAGATTGCGCCACTGAACTCCAGCCTGGGTGACAGAGCAAGACTGTCTCTCAAAATAGATAGATAAATAAATAATAAAATATTAAAATTAAAAAATTAAAAAGGAAGCTTTAACGATTAGTTACAAAGCTGCTTTCAGAGTTTTAGAAAAAAAGACACAAAAAATAAAGCATGGAAGTTATTGCTATGGATTTAACTTTACATTTTATTGGAACAAACAATTTTCTTGGGATTCATTTATTCCAGTTCTAAAAATTAAAAATTGCAGGTAACATTGCTAAAACATTCTGGTGAGGTTTCATGCAATTCTGAAGACATTAGGTGGCCTTGTTATTTTCAAAGGCTCTCAAGACTATTGCACAAATTATTAAATTATAATGCAGATATCATGTAGAGTTTGTATAGTCCAAAGCATGTTCATTTTCTAATATTTTTAGTATTAGAATATTATCAGCATGAAATAAAGTGAATATTTAATGGAGTATGTTTAATGTTGCATTAAACATGAATCACTGATTACTTGATGTATTGACAGTGCTGTTATAAAATTATGGCATGGCTAAAATTAACTGCAATTTTATTTTATTTTATTTATTTTTTTTTTTTTGAGACTGAGTCTGGCTCTGTCGCCCAGGCTGGAGTGCGGTGGCCGGGTCTCAGCTCACTGCAAGCTCCGCCTCCCGGGTTCACGCCATTCTCCTGCCTCAGCCTCCCGAGTAGCTGGGACCACAGGCGCCCGCCACTTCGCCCGGCTAGTTTTTTGTATTTTTTAGTAGAGACGGGGTTTCACCGTGTTAGCCAGGATGGTCTCGATCTCCTGACCTCGTGATCCGCCCGTCTCGGCCTCCCAAAGTGCTGGGATTACAGGCTTGAGCCACCGCGCCCGGCCCAATTAACTGCAATTTTAATTACAAAAAAGATATTTCTCCTGATACAATGAAATGTGTTCATGTGTTTCCTAGATTCTGTTTAAAGTATTTAAGCTGACATTTTAAACATTGATTTCAGAGAAATAAGTTTAAATCCCGTGGCGGTGAAGAAGGATATAGAACTGCTCAAATGTTTCTCAGGAAAAGGAGACCAAACAGCCTTGGAATCTATTGAATATACCTCAGGTTTGATGTTTTCTGAGGCTCTTTTTATGTTATTTACATTTTCATAATTACATTTGCAAAATGCTTTCAATGTCTACAATACAAGAGAAGGTTTAAGAAGGGGAAAGCTTAAAATTTCCACAATATTTATTTTGTGGAAGCCCACGCTTTTTACCAAACTCTAGGTTAAAGAACTGTTAATTGCTTGACGATTGGTTTCAGATTATGAATTTTCAAATGGATGTCGAGCCCCACCGTGGAGACAAACTCACGGGGAAATTTGTTATGTGCTGGTGAAACCTCACGATGGTGAGACTCTGTGCATTACTTGCAGTGCAGGAGGAGTATTTTTATTTATTTATTTTTTGAGACGGAGTCTCGCTCTGTCACCCAGGCTGGAGTGCGGTGGCCGGATCTCTGCTCACTGCACGCTCCGCCTCCCGGGTCTACGCCGTTCTCCTGCCTCAACCTCCCAAGTAGCTGGGACTACAGGCGCCCGCCACCTCGCCCGGCTAGTTTTTTGTATTTTTTTAGTAGAGACGGGGTTTCACCGTGTTCGCCAGGATGGTCTCGATCTCCTGACCTCGTGATCCGCCCGTCTCGGCCTCCCAAAGTGCTGGGATTAGAGGCTTGAGCCACCACGCCCGGCCCAGGAGGAGTATTTTTAAATGGTATAAGTACATTTTTAAAAACGTAACTAAAACCAGTGGACTTTGGTTGTTAGCTGTAGATGTCTCAAGGGTGTGTCCCAATGACCACAGAGAATGAATCACCGTTCTGTAGGATAGAAGCAGATTCCTTTGATATATGCTTGCTGGGCAAATCCAAAACAGCTTCAGAATAAGCTCTCTTATTCTCCACTGCAGGTCATTAAGCCAATCTGATAACAAATGGGCTTCAAAGTGACCCATTCCACTTTATAAATGTCTTTAACATAATCACTTCACTGATTTGTTACACAGCAACCAAAGGATAGAAAGGTCAAAAAAAGAACACTGAGATAATACAGATGTCCTAACTGCAGCTGGCATCCTAAGAGTTGTGCATTACTCTTAGGGACAAAGGGAAAGAGAGGGGCTTATCTAAATGTAGAAGGTTGGAGACAGTGCCCCGTGAAGCTGGGACCCAGACCTCTGGGGCGGGTCCACTTCCAGGCTGTGCTGGTCCCCACAGAGTTCAGACCATCTCCATGAGGCAGGGCTGCAGATCTCTGGAGAGTGGGCACTGCCCAGTTAATGCTTGTACCTGGGGAAGAGGATCCTTGTAGAGCTGGCAGAGCTGGGACCCGGACCTGTGAAAGTGGAGCACTAGATGGCTGATAGGGATATTTCCCAGGGGGTGTGGTGAGCCTGTTTCTGGGACTGTGAAAAATAAACAAACCTGGAAACTGAAACCAACTGTTGCTACTGGAAGCAACTGCCACTGCGTGGAAGGAAGGGCCGTTGCTGGGGTGACTCTAACAGGGCCAGTGGGCCAGCAGGAAGCAGCAGGTCCCTCCTCCCTCTCCCAGCCTTTCAGCCTTCCTTTAGCTGATTCTAATAACGGAGCCTAACCTAGCCTGGCAAAGGAGAAATACGACATTGCAGATTCCTGCGTGAGTAGCACAAAGTAGAGGCTGGGTGACTGGGCTTTGAGCTGAGTGATAAACAGCACACAGTGTTCTGGATTAAAACATATTTAGTCTCATCCCTATTCCCAGAACCAGCTGGAAGGAGCTTAGCTTTCACCTCTGCAACATCCTGCCCTCGGTATCTTCAACGTAAATTTGGAACTCAGAAACAAAATTCTATAATGAGGACCCAAGTCCTTAATGGGGACCCAGCCACCACAGGGGACTGCCTGGAGAGTTGTTACGTGTTGGCTTGGGTTGGTACCAAAGTGCTGGAGCCTCTTTTCTGATTACCTGTAATCATCTTTCTGACATGCCTTTTGGTGCTTTTCTTATTAGCATGACACTGAGCTCATTTCTACAAGGAGGAAGTAGACAAATAAGATTTTGCTTTGGTTTGTCATGGTATTTTAGAAAAACGAAATCTTTAATTAGGAATAAAGGGACAAAAGAAGGAATGATTTTCTTTGACCGTCTGGAGGGGGGCAGGGAGTCTTTATTTCCATCAAAGGTTATTATTGATCTACATACATACAACTTATTTGGCATGGAGATATCTAAGTACCCTTTAAGTTTTAAAAAAGTGAAAGATGAGGACAATAAAACTACTCAATAATTACAACAAAATTTAAAACACACTAGTCATATGTATAGAAATGCTTTTGTGTACAGTTATATATAACACACTGCAGTTATATGTATTTATATACATACAGTTATGTGATGTGTATGTACATATATATATATATATTCTGTTATGAAAGAACAATAGAGGTAGGGAAGAAAAGGAAAATATGGAAAGGAAAGAGACAAGAAGAGAAAGAGACACATGGATGTGTGGCCAGATTGTTACATAGAGATCTAGAAAATAAGCCTATAGCAACCCTGCCACAGAAGAACAGAGTGTGACAAGCAGAAACACAGGCTTTTCCATGGTTAAATTCTAACCTTGAAGACTTTTATGACATTGTCAACTAAGGCTCGTGAGGTCATAATGCATTTTCAGAGTAGAGGGGAGCGGAGAGGAGGAAGCTCTCACTTCTCTGCTGAATAGCAGAGTGCCTTACATGCATATAGGAGGTACTCAGTAAAGCCTTACTGAATGATTGAACAATTGAATGAAGGAAGGAATGAGTGAATGAATGGGAAAATAGATAATATTAAATTAAGGGGGAAGGATTTTGCCTATACAGTTCATATATAAAGACTACCATATAGATCCTTCAGAGATGAAAACAATATATGTGCTTAGCTTGTGATGTATTGATCAGGATCTTATAATTGTTCTTATGTTAATTGTAAAACGAAACTTGTTTTTTCCCAAAGGGCAAAACAGATGATGAAGGGGACGTTAATTATGAGAGAAAAAGTTCAATTTATAAAGACCTTGTCACATTTTTAAGAGAAAAATCACCAAAATTTTCAGAAAATATGTCTAAACAGGTAAGTTTTATGGTTTCTTTTGAGCTTTCATAGCATTATGTTACTAAACTACAACTTTCTATGGTACAAGGAAAACAGTAACTTTGCCTATTTTGGGACACTTTTTGTTATTAGCATTTTTTTTACAATATAACATAACATAAAAATATTGTAAATGTAGTATCATTGTTCAGGCTTCAGTGCCATTAATTACATTCACAATGTTGTACAAATATCACTATTGTCAATTTCCAAGTCTTTTTCATCTCTCCAACTTAAACTCTACACCCATTAAGTAGTAATTCCCCATTCCTTCTTCCCTGACTTCCTGGTTAACTCTGATCTGCTATTTCTATCAGTTTGCTTATTTTAGATATTTATTGTCACTGGAATGATATAATATTTGTCCTTTTGTGTCTGGCTTCTTTCACTTAGCATAGTGTTTTCAAGGCTCATCCATGCTATAGCATGTATGATAATTTCATTCTTTTATGGTAGAATAAGATTTTGTTTAGGTATAGACCACATTTGGTTTATGCATTCATCCATTGATGGACATTTGGGTTGTTTCCACCTTTCGGGTATGGTGAATAATGCTGCTATGAATATTGGTGTCCGGGTATCTGTTGAGTACCTATTTTCAATTCTTTTGGATCTTTTCCTAAAAGTGGAATTTCTGGGTCATATGGCAATTCTGTATTTAACTTTTGGAGGAACTGCCAACGTGTTTTCCACGGGGCCACACCAATTTCATTCTCACCAGCGTTATCCAAAGATTCCACTTTCTTCACATCCTTGTTAACACTGCTTATTTTCTAGGTTGTTGTTTAATTACAAACATCATATATTTACAAATATAATTACAAATATAATTTACAAACATAATTACAAATAGTCAGTGTCATTAGGAATTTGATTTGCATTTCCATAACGATTAGTGATGTCGACCATATTTTCATGTATTTGTTGGTTATTTGTATATCTTCTTTGAAGAAATGTCTGCTTGAGTCCTTAGCTTATATTTTAAGTTGAATCTTTTTGTTGTTGTAGTTTTTGTATATACCCGGTATTAACCCTTTATCAGATACAAGGTTTGCAAATTTTTTTCTCTTGTTATGCAGGTTGCCTTTTAACTTTCTTGATAGTGTCCTTTGATGCAGAAACATTTTTACTTTTGATGAAGCCTAATTTACCTATTTTTTCTTATGTTGCCTGTGCTTTTGAAGTCATATTTAAGAAATCATTGCCAAATCCAAGGTCATGAAAAATTTGCCCCTGTTTTTCCTCTAAGGATTGTATAGTTTTAGCTCTTAAATTTAGGCCCTTGATCTCTTTTGAGTTGATTTGTGTCCATTTGGAGACTAATGAAATTTAGGTTCCAATTTCATTCTTTTGCATGTGGATATTCAGTTTTCCCAACACTATTCATTGAAGAGACTGTTCTTTCTCCTTTGGGCAGAATTCTTGTTGAAAATCAATTGATCATAGATGGAAGAGTTTACTTGGGGACTTTTAATTCTATTCCATTGGTCTATATGTCTTTCTTTATGTCAGTATCACACTGTTTTGATTACTATAGTTGTAATAGTTTTGACATCAGGAAGTATGAGTCCTCAAACTTTGTTCCTGTTTTTTAATACTGTTTTGGCTATTTGGTTTTCCTTGACACTCTATATGAATTTTAGGCTTGGTTTTACATTTCTGCAAAAAGTGCCATTGGGATTTTGATAGAGATTTCATTGAATTTATGAATTGCTTTAAATAGTATTGCCATCTTAACCATATTAAGTCCTCCAGTTTATGAACAGGAGATATCTTTCCATTTAGTTGTATATTTAATGGCTTTCAGCAATGTTTAGAAGTTTTCAGTGTACAAGTTTTTCTCCTTTATTATATTTACTCATTAACATTTTATTTTTGATGCTACTGTAAATGAAATTGTTTTCTAAATTTTATTTTCAATTATTCACTGCTAGTGTGTAGCAATGCAACTTTTGAGTGATCAAATCAGATCTAATTTTTGAGTGTTAAAGTCAAGATTGAATTTTGCAACTTCACTGAATTCATTTAACTGTGTGTGTGTGTTTGTGTGTGTGTATTCTTAGGTTTTTCTGCATACAAGATCATGCCATCTGCATACAGATAGTTTTACTTCTTCCTTTCTGATTTAGACGCTTTTACAATTTCTTTTTCTTTACTTATTACTGTGGCTAGGACTTCCTGGACTATGTTGAATAAGAGTGGTAACATCAGGCATCCTTGTCTGATTCCTGATTTTTTTTTTTTTTTTTTTTTTGAGATGGAGTTTCACTCTGTCACCCAGGCTGGAGTGCAGTGGTTTGATTTTGGCTCACTGCAACCTTCACCTCCCCTCCTGGGTTCACGTGATTCTTGTGCCTTAGGCTCCTGAGTAGCTGGGTTCACAGGCACCTGCTACCATGCTCTGTGAATTTTTAGATTTTTAGTAGAGACGGGTTTTCACCATGTTGGCCAGGCTGCTCTCGAACTCCTGGCCTTAAGTAATCTGCCTGCCTCGGCCTTCCAAAATGCTGGGATTACAGCTGTGAGCCACCATGCCTAGCCTGACTCCTGATCTTAATTAAAAAACTTTTAGGCTTTCACTATTGAGCCTGATGTTAGCTGTGGGATTTTCCTATATGGCCTTTAGCATGTTGAGGAAGTTGCCTTCTATTCAGTTTTCCTTTTCTTTTCTTTTTTTGAGATGGAGTCTTGCTCTGTCACCCAGGCTGGAGTGCAGTGGTGTGATCTTGGCTCACTGCAACCTCCGCTTCCCGAGTTCATGCGATTCTTCTGCCTCAACCTCCCTAGTAGCTGGGATTCTAGGTGCACACCACCACAGCCGGCTAATTTTTGTATTTTTAGTAGAGATGGGGTTTTGCCATGTTGGCCAAGCTGGTCTCAAACTCCTAACCTCAGGTGTTCCACCTGTCTCAGCCTCCCAAAGTGCTGGGATTACAGGTGTGAGCCACCATCCCGGCTCCAGTTTTCCTTTTCTTGGTGCACCCATCATTTGGTAGACCCTCCTGAGTAAAAGATGCACATTGGAGGGAAAAATTGAGGATTTGGGTGTTAGAGAATACCTTTATTATTTTCTCTCAGTTGTTTGTAGAGTAATGGTTTGAAATTAATTTTTAGTTAGCATTTCAAAGGCTTATATTTCCACGCAAACTGTTTGTTTTGGCTTTTTCCCCTCTTCGGAGGCCTTTAGGATCTTCCTTGGTGTTCTGTAATTTTTGTGGTATGGTTTGTGCAGATTTTTGTTTCTTTTTGAGATTCATCTATGCTTTTGCATCTATCATTAATTTATTGCTTTTATGGATGTGTATTATTCCATTGTATGGATATGCCACAATTTGTTTATCCACTTACCTGTTAATGGATGTATGGTTATTTCAGGTTTTGGGCTATTACAAATAAGACTACTAAGAACATTTTTGTACAAAGATTTGTATGATCATATAGTCTCATTGTGCCTAGGTTAAAAACCTAAGAATGAAATGGTAAGGTCATATGGTAGTTGTATGTTTAACTTTTTAAGCAACTGGTAAACTGCTCTCCATAGTGGTTGTAATATTTTACATTGGTGTAGGCAATGTATGAGAGTCCCAGTTCTTCCGCATACTCATCACTAACCATTATGGTCAGTCCTTTAACTACAGGCATTCTAATAGGTGTGTACTGGTATCTCCTTTGGTTTTAATTTGCATTTCTTGAATGCATCTTTTCATGTGCTTATTGGCCATTCACATTATCTTATGTGGTAAAGTGTCTATTCAGACTCTGTGCATTGGGCTATTCAGTTTTTTATTGAGTTGCAACAGATCTTTATATATGTTCTTGGCTTATATATTCTGTTAGATATATGAAATGTAAATATTTCGTCCCAATCTGGGTCTTGTATTTTTTATTTATTTATTTATTTTTGAGACGAAGTCTTGCTCTGTCGCCCAGGCTGGAGTGTAGTGGTGCGATCTTGGTTTGTTGCAAGCTCTGCCTCCCGGGTTCACACCATTTTTCTGCCTCAGCCTTCCAAGTAGCTGGGAGTACAGGCGTCCGCCACTGCACCCGGCTAATTTTTTTTTTTTTTTTTGTATTTTTAGTAGAGACGGGGTTTCACTGTGTTAGCCAGGATGGTCTGGATCACCTACCTCATGATCCGCCCAACTTGGCCTCCCAAAGTGCTGGCATTACAGGCATGAGCCACTGCGCCCTGCCAGGTCTTGTATTTTTATTCTCCAAACAGTGTCTTTCAAAGAGCAAGTGTCTTCAATTTTGATGAAGTCCAACTTATTTTTTCCTTACAGTGTTTTATCTTATAATGCTTTTCCAAACCCAGTATAATGAAGAATTTCTCCAATGTTTTCTTCTAGAAATTTTTCAATTTTACCATTCCAATCTATGTCTATGATCCATTTTAATTTGTCTTGTGTATATGAGGTATGGATCAAAGTTCATTTTTTTCTTTTGCTTATCTAGTTGTTCCAGCATCATTTGTCAAAAATAAACCTATTGTTTTACCACTGAATTACCTTTATAACTTTGTCAAAAATTAGTAGTCCATTTGTCTGTGAATGTATTTCTGAACACTTCATATTGTAACTTTGATTTCTCTGTCTTTACACCAATACCACACTGTCTTGATTACTCTAGCTTTATGATAAGTCTTGAAGTTGTTTAGTTTAAATCCTCTAATAGTGTTCTTTTAAAAAGTTTTTTGGCTATTCTAGGTCTTTTGCATGTCCATAAGAATATTA
The DNA here is from genome assembly GCF_003255815.1 of Theropithecus gelada. NCBI lineage: Eukaryota > Metazoa > Chordata > Mammalia > Primates > Cercopithecidae > Theropithecus > Theropithecus gelada. Next base: position 21,917,263 of record NC_037677.1, read on the forward strand.
GAGGCAGCATGTCAATTTCTTAAAAAAAGGTCTAATGGAATTTTTGCCTTGAATTTATAGATGAATTTAGGAAAAGTGGACATCTTAACAGTATTGAGTTTTCTAATCCATGAACATAGTATATCTCTCCATTTATTCAGGTCTTAATTTCTCTCACCAGTGCTTTATAGCTTTCAATATACAGGTCTTATACATCTCTTTTGAAACTTATCTGTGTTTCATATTTTGGGTCTATTGTTAATGAGTTTTAGCTTTTCTATTTCTAGTCATTTTTTCCTATTGTATAAATATATACTTGATTTTTGTATACTGATTTTATATCCTAAAATTTTGCTAAACTCCCTTATTAGTTCTAGTATCTTGTTTGTACATTCCAGAGGGTTTTCTATGTAGATATTGTCAGTGAATAAAGATCATTTTTACTTCTTCCTTCCTAATCTCAACTCTTCCTTCCCAATCTCAACAGTTTTTTATTTCTTTTTATTTCTGTAATGCACTAGCTGGAATCACCAGTAAAACATTGAATAGAAATGGTCTTCTTCCTGATATTGCAGGGAAATCTTTCAGTTAAGTTTGATGCTAACCATTTACAAGGTTAAAGCTTCTATTCTGAGTCATTGAGAACTTTTATTAGGAATGAATGCTGGATTTTATCAAATGTTTCTTTGTGTACTGTGGAAAGAATCATGTGGTTTTTTCCTCTCTTTTAGTTTGTTAATGTGATTAATTACATTGATTAATTTTTCAAGTGACAAACCGACCTTACATTTCTGAGACAAACCCCACTTGAATCTTTTATATACATTATCAGATTTAATCTGCTAAGATTTTGTTAAGTTTGGCACCTATATTCATAAAGTTATTAGTGTGTAGCTTTGTTTTCTTTAGTAACTTTGTCTGGTTTTGGTATTGAAGTAATATTGACACTATAGAATGATGTGGAAAGTTTTATCTTCAATTTTTTGGAAGAGTTTGTATAGAATTAATATTGTTTGCTTATTAAATGTTTGGTAGGTTTATTAAATGTTTGGTAGAAATGTTTGGTGAAAGCCATCTGGGCCTGGAATATTCTTTATGGGAAATATTTTAACTACAAATTCAATTTATTTGATAGTTATGACACTATACCAGTTGTCTATTTCTTTCTGAGGGAACTTTGGTAGATTAGATTGTCCTTAAGGGAATTTGTTCATTTGGTGTAAGTTTCCAGATTTATTGGCATAAACTTTTTTCATAGTATTCTCTTACTGACTTTTTAATATCTGTAGAATTTTTAGTCATTGTTACCTCTCTCATTCCTAATATTGGTCATTTGTGGTTTTTTAATTTGATCCACCTATAACGATAGGACTATAGATTTACTAAATTTTCTCAAGGAACTAGCTTTAGGTTTAATTTTTATCTTTTCTACTTTACTTTGATGTTTATGTGGTTTTATTTTGGGTTTATTTACTCTTATTTCTCCAGTTTCTAAAAAATGTCATGATACATTTAATTTAATCTAGGCATATTTGCATTTGAAGAAATTTTGATGAATTCAATAGTGAATAATGTTTTACTCAGAGCATATTAAACAAGGGATCCTCAGCCCAAAACTTGCTTTAGCGGATAAACAACTTCAGCAGCGTTTCAGGATACAAACTCAATGTATCAGTGTATAAAAATCACCAGAATTCCTGTGCACCAACAACAGCCAAGCCAAGAGCCAAATCAGGAATGCAATCCCATTCACAGTTATCACAAAAAGAATAAAATACCCAGGAATAGAGCTAACTAGAAAAGTGAAAGAGCTCTACAATGAGAATTACAAAACACTATAGCGAAATCAGAGATGGCACAAACAAATGGAAAAACTTCCTATGCTCATGGATTGAAAGAGTAAATATCATTCAAATGGCCATACTGCCCAAAGCAATTTATAGATTCAATGCTATTCCTATCAAATTACCAGCAACATTCTTCACAGAACTAGAAAAAAATATTTTAAAATTCATATGGAACCAGAAAAGAATAGCCAAGACAATCCTAAGAAAAAAAAAGAAGAAGAAAAAAAAACAAAAAACAAAACTGGAGGTATCACACTACCCAACTTCAAACTATACCACAGGGCTACAGTAACCAAAATGACACGGTACTGCCATAAAAAGCAGACACATAGACCAATGGAACAGAATAGAGAGCCCAGAAACAAGGCTGCACACCTACAACCATCTGATCTACAACAAAGCTGACAAAAACAAACAATGGGGAAAGGACTCCCTATTCAATAAATGGTGCTGGGATAACTGGCTAGCCATATGCAGAAGATTGAAACTGGACCCCTTTCTTGTACCATATACAAAAATCAACTCAAGAGGGATAAAAGACTTAAATGTAAAACTCAAAACTATAAAAACCCTGGAAGACAACCTAGGCAATACCATTTTTGACATAGGAACTGGCAAAGATTTCATGATGAAGATGCCAAAAGCAATTGCAACAAAAGCAGAAATTGACAAGTGGGATCTAATTAAACCTCAGAGCTTCTGCACAGCAAACCATCAACAGAATAAACAGACAACCTACAGAATGGGAGAAAATATTTGCAAATGATGCATCTGACAAAGGTTTAATATTCAGCATCCATAAAGAATGGATTTACAAGAAAAAACAAACAACCCATTAAAAAGTGGTCAAAGGACATGAACAGATACTTTTCAAAAGAAGACATACATGTGGCCAACAAGCATGTGAAAAAAGCTCAATATCACTGATTATTAGAGAAACGCAAATCAAAACCACAGTGAGATATCATCTCACACCAGTCAGAATGGGTGTTATTAAAAAGTCAAAATATAACAAATCCTGGTGAAGTTGCAGAAAAAAGGGAATGCTTATACACTGTTGGTGGGTGTGTAAATTAATTCAATCATTGTGGAAAACAGTGTAGCAATTCCTTAAGGAGCTAAAAACAGAACTACCATTTAATCCAGCAACTGTATTACTGGGTATATACCCAGAGAAATATCAATCATCACATAAAGACACATGCACACACATGTTCACTGCAGCACTATTCACAGTAGCAAAGGCATCAGATCAACCTAAATAGTCATTAGTGGTAGACTGGATAAAGAAAATGTGGTACATATATGACATGGAATACTACAAAGCCATAAAAAAGAATGTGATCCTGTCCTTTTTGGGAAGAAAACCAATTACCCCCTGTTCTCACTTATAAATGGGAGCTAAATGACGAGAACAAATGAACATAAAGGGGAACAATAGACCCTGGGGCCTACTTGAGGGTGGAGGGTGGGAAGAGGGAGAAGATCAGAAAAAATAACTATTGGGTACTAGGCTTAGTACCTGAATGATTAAATCATCTGTACAGCAAACCCCTGTGACATGATCTATATAACAAACCTGTACCTGTACCCCTGAACCCAAAATAAATTATTTTATTTTTGGCACAGATGGGGTTTTGCCATGTTGGCCAGGCTGGTCTTGAACTCCCGGCTTCAAGTGATCTGCCTGTCTAACCTATTTATTTATTTATCATTTTTGACCATAAGAATTCATGCTGCAAATTTCTTTATGAGCACTGTGTAGACTGTGTTCCCCAGATTTTGATACGTGATGTTTTTATTCAATATATATGAGGAGTTTCTGTAGATCTTTTACCAATTTCTAGTTCAATTCCAATGTTTTAAGATATTTTATATGATTTTAGTTACTTTAAACTTGTTAATGTTCATTTTATGGCCCAGAATATGATCTATTTTGGTGATTTTTTTTCCTTGTACATTTGAGGAGACTATATTGTGGTGTTATTGAGAGGTGTGTCTTTTAAATGTCCATGAAGCCAACTTGTCTGATTGTGTTGCTCAGGTCTTCTATATCATTACTGATGTTTTTTCTGCTCATTTTATTGATTACTGAGAGAGTTTTGAAGTCCACCAATTATGGATTTATCTACATTTCCTTTTAGCTCTGTGTTTCCTTCATATATAATGAAGTTCTGTTGCTTGGTGAATACACAATTACAACTGTATGCCAATTGATTCTTTATTAGTATGTGTGCTCCTCTTTGTCCCAATAAATAATAATATTTATTTAGAATTTATTTATTGCTGTGGAGTCGATATTGTCTGTTTTTAATATGGCCATTCCTGCTTTCTTTTGATTATTGTTTGCATAAACTATTCTTCTCCAGCCTTTTACTTCTGATGTATTTGTATCTTTACATATAAAATAGTTTCTTTAGGCCACAAATAGTTAAGTCTCTTTTTTCATCCAATTTGATGATTTCTCATTCAATTGATGTGTGTAAACCCTTTCATTTGATGTAACTACTAATATAGTTAAATCTAAATTTACTGTCTTGCTACTTGTTTTCTATTTGTTTCATCAGTTCTTTGTGATTTTTTTCCTTTCTCCACCCCTTTTGAATTGAGCCTTTTAAAATGATTCCATTTTATTTGTGCTACTGCTTTACTAGGTATATCTCTTATTAAAAGTTTCTTAGCTGCCCTCTGGCTTATATATATATCTCGAATTTGTCATGTCTCCTTTAAGTAAGATTCTAAAATTCACAAATAGTTTAAGAAACTTACAACAATATACCTTGAATACCCCTCCCTATACTTTGTGTTATTGTCGTCACACATTTTATTTCTACATGTCATAAACCCCTCAAAATGTTGTTACTATTTTTGCTTTAGATAGTCAATTATATGTGAGAATGATTAAAAATAATACACAAAGTCTTGCATATTTATTTTTACCATTTCTGCAGCTTTCAATTTTTTTGCATAGATTCATGTTTCTGTCTGGCGTGATTTTATTCCTGACTGAATAATTTTATTTAACATTTCTAGCACAGGTCTTCTGGTTAATTCTCTGTTTTTGTTCATCTGTGAAGGTTTTTATTTTGCTTTCATTTTTGAAAGATTTTTGTTTTATTCTTAGTATAGAATTTTGGGTTGACATGGTTTTTTGTTTTTTCCTTTTTAGTGCTTTAAATATATTACTCTCTTTTTCTCTGGTTTGCAGTGTTTCTGATGAGAGGCCTCTTAAAATTCTTATGTTCATTCCTCTGTGTTTAATATGTCATACCTGTCTACCTTCAAGATGTTCCCTTTATCTTTGGTTCAAGCAATTTAAATATGATGTGTTTTAGTCATAGAGGGTTTTAGTTGAATTTTTTGGTGGTGGTGAGGAATGAGCAGGTCCAGCCCTGGTGTTGTATCTGTGTGTGCTGCAACAGAGGAGTGAATTTAAAAACATCGCGTTACTGTCCACCTAACTCCAACAGAAGCCTTAGTCTTGACACTGCCCTTATTTAGCTGTTACTAAGGACCACAAGTTAGATGCACCTGAGACTTCCTTTCCTGAATTTACCACTGGCATAATGTTTCAGAGAACACTAGATAATTCAGATATCATTAAAAATTATTCTCATTTTTTCAATAAAGGGGATTAGCGTCAATGAAGACCAGCAAAAGGGTAATGATCAGCTGGGCAAAGCCCCCAAGAAGGAAGAAGCAGCTGCCTTCCGCAAAGGCATTTCTGGTTCAGACAAGAGGTCACTGGAGAAGAACCAAATTAATTTTGGGAGGAATCAAATGACCAAGAGATGGGAACCAACCTTAAGCTGGAAGACCACTGTTAATTACAAAGAGTATGTAGACATTTGCATTTGTTTTCAGATGCATCTTTAGTAACCATATTCACCTAATTTTTCACAGAACTTTATTTAATTGAATTAAATTAATTATTTTTTTTGAGATGGAGTCTTGCTCTGTTGCCCAGACAGGAGTGCAGTGGTGCAATCTCGGCTCACTGCAACCTCCGCCTCCTGAGTTCAAGTGATTCTCCTGCCTCAGCCTCCTGAGTAACTGGGATTACAGGCATGTGCCACCACACCTGGCTAATTTTTTTTTGTTTTTGTAATTTTAGTAGAGACAGAGTTACACCATGTTGGCCAGACTAGTCTCAAACTCCTGACCTCAAGTGATCTGCCCACCTCAGCCTCCCAAAATGCTGGGATTACAGGCATGAGTCACTGCGTCTGGCCAGAACTTTATTTTATAGTGGAAAAATACTGAGTAGATATTTACATGTCCCTCCAAGGCACAGGTTGATTCCTTTCTGCTCCTCTTTGTATTCCAAGCGGAAAGATTTGATAGAGTTTGTGTGTGTAGCACCATGAAGGGAAGAGAAGAACAATTCACTTTCATATAGTTGGTGAGTCAGGACAAATAATATGCAGAAAAGATGATAAAACACTTGGAAAAGTCATAGGGGAAATGTAAAAATCATAGTAGAGACCTGGTTAAGTAAGCACTAGGAGAATGTGGAATGGTGAAAATTGTATGGAGTTAATCAGGGAAACTGTCATAGAGGTAATGTCTTCTCTTTTAACAGAACTTTAATACTCTGAAAAGGCTAGAGTCTCAAAAATATGAATGGGCCTATATAAAGTGGACACTGGCTTGATGAATGTACGAAATACACAAAACAGTGCCGTTTAGGACCCTCTATAAATAGGCATCAAAGCAAAAATCGAGGGCCAATGCTACTTAAGTGCTGGGGCAGTCTGAAACACCTAGAGCTAGCTAGCTTCCTTCCTTCCTTCCTTCCTTCCTTCCTTCCTTCCTTCCTTCCTTCCTTCCTTCCTTCCTTCCTTCCTCCCTTCCTTCTTTCCTTTCTTTTTTGAGGCAGAGTCTTGCTGTCGCCCAGGCTGCAGTGGCACAAACTTGACTCACTGCAACCTCCGACTCCCGGGTTCAAGCGATTCCCTTGCCTCAGCCTCCTGAGTAGCTGGGATTACAGGTGTGTGACATCATGCCTGGTTAATTTTTATATTTTTAGTAGAGATGGGGTTTTGCCATGTTGGCCAGGCTAGTCTCGAACTCCTGAGCTCAAGTAATCCGCCCACTTTGGCCTCCCAAAGTGCTGGGATTACAGGTGTGAGCCACTGCACCCCGCCCACTTTTTAAAATTTAACAAGTAGTTTACAAGTCGAGGCCTATAAGTGATACTCTATGTTGTCCTAGTTTTGGATTAAGAACTGGCTCCTGGTTGATTACACGGGCACCTTCTCCTGCAGGGATTCTGAGAACCACAGGGTGATTGTGTTTTGGAAGCAAACCCAGAGAGCTGTTTGAAGAACGGAGTCCTGTGGAGAGGGGAGACATTAGCTCCTCTGATTGATTCTCATCAGTTTTGGGGTATTTGACTTTTGTGCCTCTGTTTGAAAGAGTCAATGTGAAAATGAAAAATGCATAGGCAACTCTGTTAATTGGCAAGTGAGTTTTAAAATACTGCTTTTTCCATATGCTTACTCTTTCAAGCATGAGATTCCTTAGCAGGTATTGAAGGGAGGACACAGAATGCCAAGGACTATGCAAAGCCTGCGAATACCTGGAAAACCAGGCACAGGCCCTGTTGCAATGTTGAGTAGGGAAGATAAGAAAATAGACAATTATAATTGGGGGTGATACGTACCTAGAGTAGAAGGCATTGGGTGCAGGATTCACACCAACAGTGGCAGCCTGTGGAGACCTGTTCCTAGGTGCTGGACAGAAAGTTTCTTCGATATATAAAACATAGGGCTGTGCTGAAAGAGTGAAAGAGACAACTCCAAGTGTCAGAATCACACATCTGTCAGGAACACACATCATTTGAGCACATGGAAATAATGGAGTATATATCTACGTTGCCATCTTTTATTTTTTATTAATTAGCAAAAAGCGATAAAGCTAATATATTTGTACATATTTTTTAGAAGCAAAGGCTCAGCAAAAGAAATCCAAGAGGACAAACGCACAGGAAAACTTAAAAAAACAAGACCATCTATTTCACACGGAAGAGCACAATTACTTCGGTATGTTTCTGGTCAGCATGACAAGTTCCCTAAAGCCACCCTCACACAGTGGGCTACTGAGCATGCAAATTAATGCCATTCTTACTGTTAGGGTCCCAAGATGTTTACACTGATGGTTACTAGGAATGTTAGTAAAAGTGGTCACACCGGATTTCTTTAAATACTTTTTCAAGATACTCTTCTAATGCAGAGTTACCAGAAATACAGTGATTTACTAGTATTAGTTGACTGTGGGAAAAGAAATGTGTTTAATGCAAAGAGCAGTGAACTAAGTTTAGGAACACTGGGCTCCTAACTGATGTCTTGCCTCTGAACAATCATGTCCTGGCGAAGTTATGTCATCTGTCTGAGCCTCTCTTTGCTGATCACAAATGACTGCTGATTTTGAAGTGGTATAAATTATTGCTAATGAAAACAATTAAAAACTAAATATGAGGCCAACTAGTAAACTTCTTATTTCATTTTCAGTTTGACAAAAAAAGTGACATGTCTGGAAGATAAGGGTCAGCCACTTCTATTAGCTTCAGAGTGGTGGATATTAGCACTTTTGTTACAATCTCACAGGTCCTTGAGACTGCGTTCATTATTTTTTTCAGTTACTTTTTTCTCTAGGTTGTTCAGATTGAGCCAATTCTGTTGTTCCATCTTCAAGTTCATTTATTTTTTCTTCTGTCCTATTCTTCTGCTAATTTCATTCAGTGAGTTTTTAATTTCACTTACGATTTTTAGTTCCAAAATTTCCGTTTGGTTTTTCTTTTCTATCTTCTGTTTCTTTGCTGAGACTTTCTATTTTTTTCATTTATTTCAAACATGTTCATATTGCTTGTTGAAATATTGTTATGATGGTGGCTTTCATATCTTTGTCAGATAATTCATACATCTCCATCACCTTGATATTGGCATTTTTAAATTGTCTTTTCTCATTTAAGATGAGATCTTCCCCATTCTTGGTATGATAAATCATTTTCAGTTGAAATGTAGACATTGTGGTTATTATGAGACTCTGGATCTTATTTAAATTATTGATTTATTTATTTGAGACAGAGTCTTGTCTGTCACCCAGGCTGGAGTGCAGTAGTGCAATCTCGGTTCACTGCAACCTCCATCTCCCGAGTTCAAGCAGTTCTTCTGCCTCAGCCTCCTGAGTAGTTGTGATTACAGGAGTGCACTACCACACCCAGCTAATTTTTTTTATTTTTAGTAGATACGGGGTTTTGCCTTGTTGGCCAGGCTGATCTTGAACTTCTGACCTCAAGTGATCTGCCTGCCTCGGCCTCCCAAAGTGCTGGGATTACAGATGTGAGTCACTTCCCCTGGCCTAAATCTTATATTTTAGAAGGCCTTCTCTGCCACCATATTGACAGGATGAGGTATGTGCTGCTTCTCCAGGCTGGTGAGGAATTGAAATGGCAGGTTTTCCCATAGGCCTTCATTGATGCCTGGAGGGTCAGGCAAAGGAGTCCTCATTATTTCTGGAGGGTAGTGGGAGTTCATGCTCCACCTATGCCTCTGCTGATACCAGCTGGACAGTGTGATGGCGGAGTCCTTGGTTTGTCTGTGGGCTCTACTGACATCACAGTTCAGGGAGTGACTTCATTTTTGCCATGAGGTAGTGAGCATCTGACTCTCTGTCAGGCCTTCTCTGAGGCCACCCCAGCAGGTGGGTTGCAATGCTTTCTTACAGTCTGATAAAGGTGGAACCCTAGGCTCTTCACTTGGCCTTTGCTCTAAGAGGTAGACTTGGGCCATGCTGTTATCTATGGTCTTGACTGACATAGATCATTTGTTGTCTAAACATTTTCTGTCTTATTAGGCTTTCCTTTTCTGACCCTTTGAATTAGACAGAGCAGGACTTTCTTAGGTCCTTTATTTGCCTGCACCGCCTGGAGTTTCTGCTTTGCTGGCTTTTCCAGTACCCAGTCTAGGATGAAGACAAAAAGAAAACCCAGGGAATGCACCACTGTGTTGAGCCACAGGTCTTCAGATCTTTAGGTAGTCCTCTTCTTTTTCTCTACCTTTCAGAGTCACTTTATGTTTGTTTTTTTTTACAACATCCAGATTTTTAGTTGTACTTGGTGGGGGAAATAGATAAAAGTATATCTACTTCATCTTTCCTGAAATAGATACTGGGCCAAAAGTATTTCAATTTTTAGTGAGCTAGAGAGCTTAGGGTAATAGATAAGGTAAAGTTGTAATGTATCCAAGCAACAGCTATTACTCAATGATAAAAATGAAATTTCCTTGTGTCTAATCTTGCCTAAGTGGATAGAATTCTGTGGTAGAGAAGTATTTCTTAAGGTGCAGTTTGTAGATCAATTCAACATTGACATTTGCTTCTTTTTACCTCCTGACTGTGCAGTTGCCATGGGACAGGATTGGAAGAAATCATATCAAATAGGAAAAGTACTTTAAAGTTAGCTATCAAAGGATTCATCAATTGGGAAAAAAGAAAGACAGCTTTTCTTTGGGGCACTGCTTTGTAAAATGGGATTGTGGAGTGATTGAGTAGACCTAATTCACTATGCCCTCAACTCCAGGACCTTGTTAGGCTAAGGAAAGGTAAATTTAGGCTTTTCCCAAAGAATTTAGGCTTATTCTACTATATGCTTCAATTGGGAATCTTTGAGTTAAGTTTAGTCACTTCTTGAATAGACCTGATCTATTAGAAACTTCACTCTGGTGTCTCATTAAATGGGAACAGATGCTTCAATTCAGGCTTTCCCTGTTCCATGGTCCAGAGAGCATAATCATAGTGTTTTACACACAAATTGGCTTTTGGAAGTGCAAAAATTGGGGGTTTTCTGTGCCAAAAAACCTGTAAGAAATTAAGAGAATCATGGAATCTTACAAATTAATAAAATTTAAAAATTGTCCATCCTCTTCCTATGCTCCAAAATGGAATAGACTAGAAAAGACTTTTATGCACGAGAACCCACTGGGAGTTGGAGACAGCAGAGAAGGGAGAGAAACAAAGGAAATGAGAATGAATTAGATATGAGCATGAAGGCTTAAATGGACTAGTCCTTGCCCATGAGCTTAATGTTGAGTTAGAAACTTCTAGAGCGATGAGGAATAAAGTGTACTTTCTCATAAGTCTTTTTATAATTAGAGCACAATGATCGTGATTCCACTAATTCTATTTTTGTAAATCCAAGTTAAACATCTGCAGATGGCCCATTTTCAGCCCTGGTTGATTTCACTCCAGGTTTGTGCTGTGTAGGGTGTCAATAACCCTTTTATGGATTACTGGGGACCCAGATACATTTTCTAAAGATTAATGGGAACCCAGAATGAATACACTACTCCAGGGGGTGGCTGGCAGGATTCTCGGGTTCCTCTTACCCATGGACACCACTCTAAATGCAAACCCTAATGAGTCCTGTCTCCTCCTGGACTCTCGTCCCTGTCTTGAGCTCTGCAATATCCCAAATGAATCATTCTTCCACTTTGCTCTTTCTTCTGCATTTTTTCCTTGACCGCCCTCATACTACAAGGAACTGAATTTCCTTATATCCTCACCCTATGCACCAAAGCCTCCACTGTCTCCTTCTTGCGTTTATTGAAACTTTTCCATGACAGCAGCGATTCTCCTTCAGATCTTCTTTTCCCAGGCCCTGTGTAACTGCACAGGGCATGTGTAAAAATACAGGGCATGGGGACCATAGGCAGAAATCTCCTCTTTATTGCTTCAAACTACCTTACTCTTCAGATTAGACCTCCTTTCCTATGAGGCTGATGTAACCCTCTGTCTTTCCTGGTTGCTGTTTTCTATGGATCCATTATTACTGACAATTTTGACATTGACTTACTATCACTTTCATCCTACGTCCAATCATCATTTGAAAAACCTGAAACCCCAAGAGGAAGACCAGTACCAAATCTTGACCTACACACTCCCTGGTTTCAGTCTCACTGACTGTTGCCTCCTCTCCATCAAGCTGCTGCTACTGCCACTTCCTGGAATTATCACCAGAAATACCCTTCTTCCAAAATCTTAACCTAGACCGAATCCATTTGTTCATTCACTTATTCATACCTGCTTTAATTGATTAATTCTTCTAGCAAATATTTATTGGGTGCCTTCCTTGTGCTAGGGAAGACAGTATGAAAAACAGAAATGGTCTTTGCCTTCATGGAACTTACTAAGACAATACAAGAAAACACAGAAATAAAAATTTTCTGATGGTGACCAAAGTGGACAAGGTACTGAGCTACAAAATAATGGGAACTTACATAATTACTCATAGACCACAGATTTGATTCTGTTCTTGCTGAAGATCAAGGTAAAGACAAAAACCTAACCAGTTACTTAATTTATGTGGGCCCTAAGATGAAAACAGATCAGATTTTCTCAAAACCACAGCTTTTCCTTGGAGTTTAAGAAAGATACTGAAAGACAGCGTTCTTCAATAGCATGCCCTCGATACCTGGCAGCCAACAGGCCCTCCATGCATGTTTGTTGAATGAATATGCATGATAATACAGAACTATCTAACACGTATTTCACACTCTCTCTGTGCCAGGCATTGTTATAAGCTTTTTACATACTAATTGCTATTATCATCCCCAATTTGCAGGTGAGGAAACCGAGGCACAAGTAAGTTAAATGACTACCCCAGCTCCTCTAGGAACCAAGATGAACAGCTCCCATTACAACTATTTGTTTTAGCACAGCCACTTCACTAACCATGGAGTTTTGTTCAAATTATTATTATTATTATTATTATTATTATTATTATTATTATTACAGAGTCTTGCTCTGTCATCCAGGCTGGAGTGCAGTAGCATGATCTTGCCTCACTGCAACCTCTGCCTCCCAGGTTCAAGTGATTCTCCTACCTCAGCCTCCCGAGTAACTGGACAAGAGGCGCATGCCACCACACCCAGTTAATTTTTGTATTTTTTAGTAGAGACAGGGTTTCACCGTGTTGGCTAGGCTGGTCTCAAACTCCCAACCTCAAGCAATCCACTCACCTCGGCCTCCCGAAGTGCTGGGATTACAGGCGTGAGCCACCACGCGCGGCCCAAATTATTTTTAACTTGTTATCTCTATAATGAGAGTAATGACAACCTCATAGATTGTTGAGAGAATTCAAATGAGACATTTAACCCACGGTCTGTTGTCCTGAACTCTCGTGGCCAAATGCGTGGGGTTTTGAAAAACTCACTTTAAAAAAGGGTGATGAAATTTATATAACGTATATTATGATAACCTCTATTGGAGTGTGAGCCAATACCCTATAATCAAAAGCATGAGCATTTCTGTAGTGAAACATGAATATTCACACTGATGAGATGAATAAAGACCATAAATAGTCTAGTATCAGTTCATCTAAGGCCTTAGCAACAAGTTAAGTCCAGTGGGGGGAAAATAGTTTTCAGAGCTTTTTGGATTTCAGAGTTAGAGGAAAAAGTTAGTGGACTTGCGTGATCTATAATGGTCATTCACTTTGTGACTTTGATATTTAAGGACACCTTAATATGTGATTGGCAAGAGTCATATTTTAAGTAATTTTGGATCCTTCAAAATGAATGATTTTTTTTCTCCTCTTAATTTCTCTGACGTTTCCTTGCTTGTAGAATGGGAAGAATACAGCCCGCTTTGCAAGGTGGTTGTGAAGTTTAGAAACAATGAATATAAAGTGCCTGGGACAGGCTGGGTGCAGTGGCTCATGCCTATAATCCTAGCAGTTTGGGAGGCCGAGACGGGAGGATCACGAGGTCAAGAGTTCGAGACCAGCCTGGCCAACATGGTGAAAACTCTGTCACTACTAAAAATACAAAAATTAGCCAGATGTGGTGGCACGTGCCTGTAAGCCCAGCTACTCAGGAGGCTGAGGCAGGAGAATGACTTGAACCCGGGAGGCGGAGGTTGCAGTGAGCCAAGATCACACCACTGCACTCCAGCCTGGGTAACAGAGCGAGATCCTGTTTCAAAAAAATACAAGTACCTAGGACAAAATAGACAAAACTGGTGGCTGCTGTTGGTATTATTTAATATTAAAATTAACTAGAAGATTTAAAGGTTTGCTTCTGTCCTGTGAGATGAGGAATGTGTGGGAAACAATATCAGGATAAATATCCAGGGTTCACCACCTCTCCACATGTGAGTGATGGATGAGCAGTTCCTGAGAAATCATTGTGGGTTTGGTGACCCAATGGCAGTAACCTGTCATCCGGCGGTGGGAGGTGGAGACAAGCTGGTGTGATGAGTGTGCATGTGCACGAGGGACCTCTGCAGGGACATGGGCTTATATTGGATTCCAGAAGGCTCTTGTAATACTGTTGTCCATGCATCCAACCACAGAATGTGGTGTACTTCTGTGGAACTCAACACCTTGCATGGTGATGCCTCTCAGAGTTGGTGGTTGACTCTTTGGTCCTGAACCTGATTATGTTCATGTCATTGCTGTTCTTTGGCACCTTGTGCCCTTGCAAGTACTTCAGTGTAGACATTACGGAGGGCTGTGCTGAATATTGACTCTCCTTGGTAACAGAGACTCTTTCACTTTAGGGCCTTGCAGCACTGCCCAGTTGAACTTACTGGAATAATAGAAATAGTCACTATCTGAGCTGTCCGGTGTGGTCACCACAAGGCATGTGGGCCATTGAGCACTTGAAATGTGGCTAGTGTGACTGAAGAACTGGATTTTTAATTTTCTTTAATTTTAGTTAAATAAATAAGTTCAAATATCTGTAAATATAGATGACCACATGCAATGAGTGGCAGTCTTGTTGAAAAACACAGCCTTAGGACATTCACTGAATACCCTTGTTTATTTCTCACTATCTTCTTTATTATGATTATTGCACCCAGAGCAATTGCACCTGCAATAGAGACAGGTTTATTCATTGCACGCAGTTCCTTCTTATTTTTATTTTTATTTTTATTTTTTGAGACAAGGTCTCGCTCTGTCTCCCAGGCTGGAGTGCAGTGGTGTGATAATGTAATAATGGTTTACTGCAGCTGAAACTCCTGGGCTCAAGCGATCCTCCAGGGTCAAGCCTCCTGAGTAGCTGGGATTACAGGCACGCACCACCATGTCTGGCTAATTAAGGTTGTTTTTTTTTTTTTTTTTTTTAGAGACAGAGTCTTGCTATGTTTTTCAGGCTGGTGTTGAACTCTTGGCCTCAAGTAATCCTCCCACCTCAGCCTCCCAAAGCACTGGGATTGTAGGCATGAGCCACTGAACCTGGCCTTGTGTAGATCTTAATAGAGATTTACTAGAACTCAGAAGGTGTTGGTATCTGATCATTGCTTGTGCCCATGTTGCTTAAATGTGATTATAACCATCTCCACACTGTAGCTTACATGTGTATGTATGTTGTTATTGTTCTTAGAAAGAGTGCTGAAAAGATAGAGGAAATTATTAGTGATAGCTCCTCAGAAAGTGAGGAAGATGAAGAGCCACCTGACCATCGTCAGGAAGCAAGTGCAGATTTGCCATCAGAATATTGGCAAATTCAGAAGCTGGTGAAATATTTAAAGGTAAGAAAGGCCTGTGGTAGTATGTTTGCAACGTTCATTTAAAATACTTTCCCAAAGATGTCTATGCTGCTTCCAACTTTACTTTATGTTTCTTTCAAATAAGAGTAGTAAACATTCCTGTTGTTTTATCTAAGGGTGTGCAGGGCAAGGTCTTATTACCCTGAGGATGCAAGATTCATCCTCATGGAGCAACCAGGCTGCCTGGTACCAACCCTCTCTCCTGGCTGGGCAGTGGGCATGGTAAACAGCTGACACTGTGACTTGCTGCCATGTGATGATTTGTAGTATGGTGTGGAAGAAACAACACGGGTTTTTAAAGCTGGACTTTGGTTAAACTCCAGGCTGTTTCACTTACTAGCAACGTAGCTGTTGAAACATTAGTTTTGAGCCCTAATTTTCTCAACCCATGGAATAAAATTAATATACCTGTACTACAGGACTATTATAAAGTGTTTAATAAAACACACTTGAAACATAGCATGGTTTCTGAGACATTGTGGGTGCTTATAGTGTGGGTTGGTCCATTTTCATTTCTCTCAAGTCAGATAGCATGCATGAGAACATTTTACATAATAATTGGCCCACATCATATATTTAAGTATTTGAATTTGCAGGAGGGCAAGGGGAATGACTCACCAAAACCCAGATTAATATTCATTTCTGACGTCAGATAGCAAGTATTGATGATTTCTAGGCCTTGTGTAAAGCCGACGTCCAGAAGTATTTGTGAAAAAGCATTTGACTCAACTCATGTTTTCTTTCTGCTTTTTCATGTCTTTGGTCAAATCAACCAAGGGCATTTGCCAATGGCTTTGCTTGATTTAATCATTGCACAATGTAAACATTTATCAAAATACCACATTGTACCCCACAAAAATATACAATTATTTTTTGTCAATTAAAAATAAATAATATTTTGGCTGGGTGCAGTGACTCATACCTGTAATCCCAGCTTGGGAGGCCGAGGAGAGTGGATCATCTGAGGTCAGGAGTTCGAGACCAGCCTGGCCAACATGGTGAAACCCTGTCTCTACTAAAAATACAAAAAAAATTAGCCTGGTGTGATGGCGCACGCCTGTAATCCCAGCTACTGGGGATGCTGAGGCAGGAGAATTGCTTGAACCCAGGAGGCAGAGGTTGCAGTGAGCCGAGTTCATGCCATTGTACTCCAGCCTGGTCAATAAGAGTAAAACTCCGTCTCAAAATAATAATAATAATAATAATAAAATAAATAATATTTTCATATTTCAAAAAGGACATGGCCTTATACGAAACAAGCCCTAATGCTCAACTTGGAGATCCTTTTGGCAGGCTCCTAATGATTTGACCATCAATGCAAAATGAAAATTATTTTTTTTAGTCTGGACTAATTGTCATGAAACAAACCTCTAGACTATTGGACAGAACAGTTAATATTTTGTGAGTTTTAAAATTTCATTTTAAGCACGATACTTTATAAATAGTAAATATTTTTATGGCATCTGTCAATTTTTAAAATGGTTTTTATTGGCATTTATTTTCGGTTAATATTTCCCTCATTTATGTTTTGTATTCTGAAATTTCTATATCAGGTGTACATTGTTTTTACATGTTGTTGCAGTATATAATTATGTCATATATTATGGCTCATAATAATAAATCATGCATTTATTACATAAGGTTTTTTTACAGAAAACCTCTGAAACTTTTAGCATAACTCTACCACCAAAAATGATTCAATGTTTATGATGATAGAAATGATTCAGTATTATTATAGGCATTCATTATTCTTGAAAGATATGTGATGAAATGTTAGGAAAAATACAGAATAATATAATTTTGGGAACTCATGAAAATTTCTAGGAATTTTGATTGCATATTCCTGAATCTTAAAGATTAACCTGTCGGGAATTTGGAAACACCAGCATGGAGCACAAGCTAGATTCAGGCCACATGCTCCTGCACTCCTCTTTGGCAGGAGTATTTGTGCACAAACCGCATAGTTCAACACGGCGGTCCAGCCTAGCGTGTGTGGCAACCATGTGCAGCTTTGGGACATTTAGGACACGCTTGCAACAGTGCCTCTGCATCTTTACTGAACCACAGGGCCTCCTGTGATTGCCTCTCCTAGACTCTCAAAACGCATGTCATCTAGGGGGAAAAAAAAAAAGAACTGGCAGTGGAGAACTTTGCCAACACAACTCTCTCTGAGGTGGGCAGCTCTAGACAGGGCCATTGGGGCTTAGACTTCCTGACTTTTCCCTCCCCTTCCCCTTCCCCTTCCCCTTCCCCTTCCCTTCCCCTTCCCCTTCCCCTTCCCCTTCCCCTTCCCTTCCCTTCCCCTTTCCCTTTCCTTCTTCCTCCCCTCCTCCCTTTCCCTGTCTTCCTCTCCCCTCCCCGGTCTTCCCCTCCCCTCCCCTCCCCTCTCCTCTCCTCTTTCCTTTTCTTTTTCCCAGGGTGCTCTTGAACTCCTGGCCTCAAGCAATCTTCCCGCCTTGGCCTCCCAAAGTGCTGGGATTACAGGCATGAGCCTCTACGCCCATCCAAGACATAGCCTTTCAGAAGATGAATTAAGAGAGTCTTGAGTTTTTCCCAAGAGTCCTGGTCCATTATCTTTATTTCATTAGCAAAAGGAAACAAGAGTCAAAATGGCAGAAACAAAAGATGGATCAGGAAGCAGAATGCTAGAGTAATTAGAAGCATGATCTTTGACGTTGGAAAGACTAGTTGAGTTGAAATTCTGCCGCTTACTCAATGGCCTTGGGTGACTTGAGTAACCCCTCTAAGCTTCAGTTTCCTCATTGGTGAAGATGGAAAAATAAAAGTTCTTATATTAGGATTATTAAGAATGTTAAATGAAATATAACACATGTAAAGTGCTTAGCACAAAGTACTTAGTAACTGTTGGCAATGATAATCATTTCTATTGCTTATTATTACTGTAGAAAATGTGTGGCATGGAGGCTTAACTGACTTGTGCAGGTGGCCTTCAACTTTTACTTTCAGTTCTCTAGCAACCAATAAAAGGAGGGAAATAGAGTGAGTTAGTACAGGGAGGGAAAGTCTCTCAGCATCTTAAAATAAAAACAAACCAGTTGCCAGCGAGTATAACTGATCCTGGTGCTAAGAGCAGACAGAATTTTCTCCCTTAGGATTTAATGGGGCAGGCATGGAGTGAGAGAGTGAACAGCCTCAATAATATCCTCCCAGTGAACATGGCAAAGAGAGTTTCTCACAATAACCTAATTACTGGATAACTGTCTTGAGTTTTTCAATTATTTAGGATAAGTCCATGTAGCATTAGGCCAAAAAGAGATGCACTATTTCTGTCCCAGTACAGCTAAAGAAAACGTTTATTGATGAAGTGCTACTTAAATTTGCACAAGTTATTCATTAATAAATCATGTGCAAATGTGATACTCTTGGCCAGACAGTAAATTGCCTGGAATTCTTACAGTTCCCACAGGTAAATATTCTTCACATAGCCAATAAAAGGAAAAGCATATCTATAAATGATTTCAAGGTTTTTGACACAGATAAATATTTTATATGGAGACACAAAACGATATTAAAAGTCTATGAAATGCAAAATTGAATGTCTCTAGGTAATCTCAAAATAAATACACCTGACATTTTAATTTATGAAATTATGGCTTAAATGTAGATTTAAGCTAGCAGAGAAATGTTCATGTTGACCTGACTTTCTATTTACCATTTTCCAAGTAGAGTAATGTCTGTGATTGTTGGGAAAAAAAAAAAGATTTAATGAGCTCATTAATACCCAAAGAGGTCAATGAACTATAGCTTATTCTTCGTCCAGAGCTATGAGCTCATATCTTGGCACATAAATAGAGTTTGTATTTCATTATTTGGTTTGACGTATGTTAATTTCAACCTGCAAGTTTTATATATGTATATATTCTTTTCATCTGGAATTTTTGAACACAATTTAATTTTTAAATTAATGAATGTATCACATTTTTACACACCAACCTTCCAGCTTTTCTCCCCCGTAGCTGATGATGCTGTACCCTAATTCTAAAGGAAGCAATGAACCCCCTTTTCAGCTACCTTACTGATAAGCACTTATGTTCTGTCTTCTGCTATCCTGATGGTTCAGGTTGTCTGCCTTAGTACCTACTTCTTGAGTAGAGAGACCACATCAAATTTATTGCTGTATCTTGCATGGCATCTTGCCAATGGGCACAAACTCGCCTCCCCACCTCTGCCCTGATGGTGCGAAGGGGAGAGGACGAGGTTCCTTAGTGGCAGGGCTTTGCTGTTTTCACTCTCAGCCCCCTGAAAGCAGTTCTTCCTGCCTCTGAGCCTGTCCTTCCTTCTGCTGCTGACTTCTTTCCCACTTTTCTTGCATCCCTCTCTCTTCCTGTTACTGCCGTCTTTCTTGTAGACATACTAGTTGATTGCTGTATTTGCTGACTTTATATGGATATTATTTTCTTCCCTGGCCAAAATTGTTTTAAAATCTTGCAAGGAAAATGTCTTGCTTTTGATCAACTTGAGCGATTAAAGGAGATGGTTTGTTAACGTCTCTATGCTCCATACTAAATCTATGAGTCTCTCTAAAACTTCAGTGAAATCGTGCTCATTTCTAAATAAGGTATGTGGAGAGCCCCTTTGTGGAATAGGAGAAGGGATGTAGGATATTTTCCTTGTTTGGAAATGTGGAAATTAATATTAGTTACAAGTACCATATGTTATAAATTCATGCAAATGGGTATTCTTCAGTAGAGTGGGGTAAAATATTGAAAGGTCCTAATTATAAGTAGATTTGCATTTTATACATATTATAATGAAAACGAATTTCTGGACCCAAGGCCAAAAACATGTTGAAATCCATGTCAATGTGGATTAAAGGTGGCGTGGGTATGGTATTTAACACTATAGGATCAGTAAATCCAAGAAAACATTGAGAAGACTAGAATAATGCCGAGAACGTGGTTGGTTGGTCAGCTTTTGGTAGTTTAGAGGCATATCAGAGGCTGGGCCTAGAACTATGCTTTCTTTCCTTTGAAGATATTTCCTAGAGCTGTCACTAGAGGGTAAGATGCCCGTATTATCCAGGCACCAGCTCTAGGTTCAACAAGGGTTATACTGGCAAGCACAGTTGGATATCTGCCCATACTTTGAAGTGCTTCATTCAGCCGGTGTTTTTCCTGAGTACTTGCTGCAATGATGGATGCCTCTAGGGCTCATTCCCGGGGCCATTTCTCCATGTGTACCTCCTCCCTGTGGGAAGCCAGCTTCTGCACCTGGGATTTTGATTAGAGTCCAGGTGGGAGAGTGGGGAAAAGGATGATGAAAACATTGATTTGGAAAGATGAATCCAGCAGCAGGTGATATGCCAAGTGAATCTGATGGGAAGGGATGAGAAGACAGTGACAACGGGGTTACATTGGTAGAAAGGATGGGCATTACCACACATTCATCCTCTCCCCTGACCCACAACAGATTGGTGAGGGGTCGCCTAATTTGTTCGTTCTATAACATCAAATTCATCAAACACTGGCATTGATTTCACCTTTCACATGAGCCAGATTGCTTGCCATGCTTCTGCTCTGAAACACAAATTGAGAATTTTCAGGCCATGAAAAGTGAAGCGGCCTGGTGGATCCCAGCTTAGCAGTGGTCAATACTGTATTCCAGAGTGACATCTAAAAGACATTCACATCAGAAATGCCACTGGGCTGCCAGCTTCAGAAGGGACTCCCCAGAGCTCTCTCCCTGGAAGGTTTTGGGTTTCTTCTCTGGAGGTGGATTCTTGGCAAGGACATTTTTCAGACTTGAAAACTTTTGTTAAAGACTGCATTTGTGAGGCTCAGTTCCTTAATGATCTTACATAAATGATCTTACATAAACTGATTAAATACACACACACACAGACACACACACACACTCTTTAATTGGTTAAAGAGTTCTTTCGAGTGGTAATTGGAAGTTGTATGAGTTTTTGTTGTAGGAATTTGATGTGCTTTGCAATCAATTACAGTTAATTAAATTCCTTTCCCATTACTTGAGTTTTGGGTATGGAGTGGCAGGTAGTTTGATCCTTGTTTCATTGGTGGAAAAGCTGAGAAATTCTTTGCTCCGGGCCACACAGAAGGCAGCTGCGGGCTGGGACGGAGTCCAGGCTTCTATCTTTATTGCCCATTGCCTGGTGGTTCTGTTCCACTGTCAAGAAATTCAGGACCCAGGAGGCCTGCAGAACTTGCTGTTGTACCTTCTGTCTTTTCTCTTGTTTGGATTTCTTCATTCGAGTAAGAGTCAACAGGGAGCCCTTCCCATAAAGGAACTCAGTATTCACGATTGGAAGGCTGTATTAGACTGTGCTCTTTTGCTAAGTTTTTACTTAAAAAAAAAAAAAATGGAAAAGAATGTGATGACGCAGAGCTATTCTTGTTAAAAAGAGTATTTTGAAAATGGAAAACAATGGTCACTGTTCATCCACTCAAATCAACTCCAGTAGTTAGAAAGACAAATGAGTGCCATGTTCCTGAGGAACATTCTTTAAGTTAGTACATGTGTTGCTACATTGGTGTGGGTTGACTTTCTTAAAAAAGTCAGTGACAAACGAATAGGACAACTTTTGTGACTATTTTTTTTAACTTGCCTGTTTGAAATCATAACATATTTAAATTCCATCAGCTAAAAAGAGTCTACTCAGAATCTGCATTTATGCTTTCATAAATATTGTAGTATAAGAAGTGAATCCATTGAAAGTATTTGGATTACTGGTAATGTGTGTTACTTGTGTGCTTATATTGCTCACAAAAGAATTTGTCGTCTTTTATTTTTGTTATAAAGGAGATTGTGGAAGAAATGGAGAGATTCCTCTCCGTCTTTCCCAAAGGGAAATCTGTATTTACATTTTTGAGCTTTAAACTTTCCTTGCCTCTTGGCAGTCATAAATAAATACGTGTGGAGAAAAAGCAGAGTAAAGACAATTAGATCAGTATGATAATACAATGCTACTGACTCCTAACAGTTTATATGACCACTAGCTAGCTCTATGCTACCACATCAACTTACCGACTGAAAAATGACAATATTAAAAATCTCAGGGGAGTTCCCTTAAGCTTTAACTCATTCATTCATTCATTCATTCACTCATGTGTTTATTCATGAATGTTTGCTATGAGCCAGCACAGCTAGAGCATGATGATATGATACACATACCCATCTAGTTATTTATAAGAGTTTTGATTGGAATGAACTGGGATATCTAAGGCAGTTTTATGTAGTAGAACTTTTCAGGGAATCTCTTGCCCCATGTATTTGCAGCAACACTTACTTTTGTTCCTTAAAATACACTTTTCCCCTAAAATACATTTGAGAAAGCTAAGTAGATTGGAGAAGAGTAGTAGTACTGGCTAGTTACCAGTTTCTATAATGTGCTAGGCTGCTTTGCTTTCTGTTTCAAAAACACACACTCACAGCCTGTTACAGAGTCTGCATGCTGAAGAATTTCTAAATATATGAGTTAAGGAGTGAATAAGAAGCATAAGATTTGGTATGAATGATTTTTCATTTTACATCTTTATATGGGTCTATTGTCATCATGATTTAAAATTGCATAGTAGCAGGAAAAATACTGAATCCCATGTCCCTTTTTGGTCCATTGGCCTTTGAGATTTCTGTTGGAGGGCTGTGGTTTTCCCCGGCTCTTGCTCCCTGGGTGGGTGTGGCTGTCTGGTGTGGCTGCTGATGTTTCTGTGACACAGGGCATAGCAGAAGAACGTGGTATTCTTCCCCTGTTTCCCTTACTCCCTTCTGTGTTTAAAATCTTTAAATATCATACAAATAGCACACTCATATATGCTCAATGTGAAACTTCAAACCATGCAAAGTGAAAGCTCCCTTCTAGATGTTTCTCTGTTTATATACATATTTATATACATAAATGAAATCCTATTCTTATTCTACATTTTACTTTTTGTATTTAATATTCTGTCTTGGTGATCTTTCATATCTGCCTCACTCCTTTTAATTACTACATAGTATTTCATTGAAGGTGTATATCATTAAGTTATTGAACAATTGCCTTATTGATAACATTTAAGTTGTCACTCAAATCAGTTTTTGTTACCACAAACAATACTGCAGCTAATATTTTTACATATTCTTTGGATATATACATTATTTCTATAGGATGGATTCTTTGAAATGGAATTCCTTGGGTCAAAGGGAATGCACATTTACATTTTTGATAGCACTAATAGGGAGTTCTATATACATGCCAAGATATTTATAAGATTTTTGATTGGAATGAACTGTGATAGCTAAGGCAGTTTCATGTAATTGTTCACTGGGTATAAAATTTCATTTATGAAAGATGAATAAGTTCTGGATATCTGCTGTACAGCATAGTATCTATAGTTAACAATATATATTGTGCACTTAAAACATTTAAGAAGTAAATCTCATATGAAGTGTTCTTACCACAAGAAAGGCAGAGACAAAGGACATGTTTTCAGCTGATGGATACATTTATTACTTTCATTGTAGTAATGATTTCACAGGTGTTGGATGTATATGCATATATCTAAACTCATCAAATAGTATACATTAAAGATGTGCAGTTTTTTATATCAATTATATGTCAATAAAGCTGTTTAAAACAAAGAGAAAAATAATATATGCACACTACAATTTGAGACGACTTCCATTAAAAAATTTTCAATTTAAAGAGAAATAATGAAGAGTAATAAACAAAGCAAACTTAGTTTATGTAAAAAAAAGTTTCATAGCTCCTTACAGAAAGCAACTATCAATTTACACTCTACCAGTAACATACCAATAGTTTTCAACCTTGAACCTTCAACCTCAGAGTGAAATTAGCCAGGGCTGTTAAATGAAGGAGCAAATAAACAAAAGACCTTGATGCCCAGGTACCATTTTTGGAAGTTTTGATTGAATTGGTTCAAGCTGGAGTCTAGGCATTGATAGACTTTTGAATCTCCCCGTGGTAATGAAACTGTTCATCTACAGTGAGAACATATGGACGCAGGGAGGGGAACAACAAACATCGGGGCCTGTCAGGGAAGGTGGCCAAGGGGACGGGGGAGCATTAGGACAAACAGCTAATGCATGTGGGACTGAAAATCTAGGTGATGGGTTGATAGGTGCAGCAAACCACATGGCACACGTTTACCTATGTAACAAACCTGCACGTTCTCTACATGTATCCTGGAACTTAAAGTAAAAAAAAAAATAAAAAATAAAAAATAAAAAAAGTTATTAATACAGGATTGCAATTCATTGTTGTAAATTCTCAACGATGTGTAGTCTTTTTGTTATTTTTTATTTTGGACAATTCTCATGGGGCAAAATGTACCTTGTTTGAATTTTCATATTTCTAGTTACTAGTGAGGTTAACAATTTTTTTATATGTCATATAGCCATTGTATTATGTCCTTTGCCTATTTTTCTGTGTGGTGGTTTGTCTTTTTAATTCTTGATGATGCAAATTAATCCTTTGGCTGTTATACTTATTGCAGATATTTATTTTCTCTTAGTGTGTCAGATGTCTTTTTTTATTTTTTATTTATTTACTTTTTTGAGATGGAGTCTCACTCTGTTGCTCAGGCTGGAGTGCAGTGGCACGATCTTGGCTCACTGCAACCTCTGCCTCCCCAGTTCAAGCAATTCTCCTGTCTCAGCCTCCCAAGTAGCTGGGACTACAGGAGCATGCCACTACACCTGGCTAATTTTGGTATTTTTAGTAGAGATGAGGTTTCACCGTATTGGTCAGGCTGGTCTCGAACTCTTCACCTCAGATGATCCACCTGCCTTGGCCTCCCAAAGTGCTAAGATTACAGATGTGAGCCACTGCGCCCAGCTGGATGTCTTTTTGTCTACTCTTTTGTACATTAATAAGTGTCTTCTATTTCTTCATGGCTTATAGGTTTTGTTTCTTAGGAACTAGGAAGGTTTTTTTTCTGAAGCCATTCCAAGAGGACAAAAATACTTTCTAGTTCCCTCTGTTAGTTTTATAGCTTTTTTTAAAGTTCAAATTATTAATCCTGGAATTCACTTTATGTATAATAGAAGGTAAGCATCTAACTTCACTTCTTTTTCTCTAGAGGGGCAGTCAACTGTATCAATACAGATTATTGGCCTATCTGCTCTTCCCTCCAATAATCTGGGATACCACCTTCATCAAATTCTGCAGTCTCACATGTGAGAGTTTATTTCTGGATCTTTCTCTGCGTTAACTTATTTGGATGTTCCCATGCTAGTTACATGCTGTTTTAATTACTACAGCTTTGGTATATTTTGATATTTGGTAGACCAGATAGGTACCTTAACATTTTTAAAACTTATTTTTTTGGATTTTTCATTCTAGATCATTTTAGAATGAGTTGAAAATCATGTTAACAAAACCCCAGAATTCTGTGGGCATTTTGGTTGATTTACATGAATTTACAAATTATTTTTGGATTAACTGCAATTTAAATAATGTTGAATTATCCTGTTCAGGCACGTGGTATGACCATTCATCCATTTAATCTTTTACATAATTTAGTAATACTTAATAGCTTTTTTTCATGTGTATCTAAAACATTTCCTATGAGATGTAGTCATAGATATTTTTATTATTATTTTGCTAATCTCAACATGGGAACTTTTTTCAAGTTAAACATTTTGATTTGTTATCGTTAGTGTATAAATACCACTTTAAAGTGCTGCTCTTGTATCCAGTCACTTTATTGAACTATTTTTATTATCATAATTATTCAGCTCACTCTTCTGAATCTTTTTAGTAAGATAATTATATTTGCTACAAATTTTTCTGCATTGCAATGACTACAGCATTCCAATAACTGTCAATTCCTGTAAATGTTCCATGGCAAATTAAAAAGAATGCATATGTGTCAGGCATGGTGGTGCATGCCTGTAGTACTAGCTACTTGGGAGGCTAAAGCAGGAGGATCTCCTGAACTTGGGAGATGGAGGTTGCAGTGAGCCAATATCACACCATTGCACTCCAACCTGCATGACAGAGAAGACTCTGTCTGAAAATAAATAAATAAATACAATTAAAAGAATGTATGTAGCCTCCTTGCATTGTTCCTTACCCATTCCTGATAAAACATTCTTAGCAGCTTGTAATACAACAACCTCAGTCTAATTTATTTAAGGATATTTGTATATTTTTCTTCTGGAAACAGTATTTTCTCTTTCTCCTCGGGGTTCTGTTGAGTCTTAGGTTTTGGAGTGCTAAGTCATCAGTATAAAATAGACTTGCAAATAAACGGAAGAAAAGCAGTGTATTTTTCTGCTTTGACTCACATGGTTGTCTACCACTACTCACTGTGAGCACCCACCTTGTACCATTTCTGATTCCGGGAGAAAAAGAGTATCTCTAAGCCAACCTTCATGCTGGGCACTAGGTCCTCTGTGATCGTTAATGAGCAGTTACTGGCAGGGGTTGACTTTTCTTGCTCTGAGTGGCATGTTTGAGGGAAAAAATGCTGAGCATGTTCAAAGCCAGCTGCATGGCCATGTGATAATTGTGCCGCCTCTCCAAGTCTCACCGGCTGCTTCTTGATTGCAGATGGAGAAGCCGTGTGGGGTAGGGACAGAAGAAGAGGCCTCTGGTCCTGATCATTCTCTGCCTGCCTTCCTGTCTCACTGTGGTCATGTGGGACTCTGATAATAACTTCCAATGATGACCCTGCAAGCGTGTTGCCCAACAGAGTTGGAGTTTCATCTACACTTATAGCGTCCTTTCCTGAACCAAGTTGATAAAAATCTTTCAAAAGTTTCTTTATGATTCGGGATGAGTCACCCTCCCCTCCTACTCCAAGTTATCTTCTATTCTCTGGATCACTGCAGTAACCTGACTGCATCCATCCACGCTTGCCCCCTCCAACCAACGGCCTCTGCAGCCAGAGTGATCTTTTATAAATGGCATCATTGTAAATTACACTGGCCAATCTCGAAATAAAGATGAAAATTCTCAGCCCAGACTCTGGGCTCAGTAGCCCAGCTGGTTTTCAGCTCATCTTGCACCACGCTCCCACCCTGGGCTCTGGCCTTCTTCAGGTACTAAACATGCCATGCTCTACTCCCCCGGGTTTTTGCATATATGGTCTGCTCTGACTGGTGGACATTTCATCACATCCCCTCCTTCTCTGCCTGGGAAATCACCTATTTTCTGTCCAGATCCCAACTCAGATGTTCTTTCCTGGTGGGTGATGCTCCAAGTTAGGTCAAAGTTCCCTGTGATGTGCGTCCACAGCTCCATGCCCCTGTCCCGTGTAGCAGTTCTCAGATTTATAGTTTCTGTTTATTTGGGTGAGCTTAAAAAAGTTAAAAAACTTTCTCCTCCACTATATTATAAGCTTCATGAAGGCAAGGGCAGTGTCTGTTTTTGTAAACTGGTGTGTCTCTAGTGCCGACCATCCAGCATGGCAAATAGGAAGCATGCAACACATTTGTTGAATGAAATAACAGAAAAGTGATTTGAGGCAGCTCACTTCCTGTTTTACTCTTGAATACATTGCTCATTTCAACTTAGCAAATGTTTATTTCTTCCTTATCAACGGTAAGGGAGGGGCATTGCTCTGTATACCAAACGGGGTAATACTTGCTTATTTCAAATATTTTATTTGAAGTAATAAAGCAAAATCATAGTTGAGGAAATTACCTTTAATTCGTCTTATCTTTCAAAAAGAAATTTTAAGAAAAGGGAAAGACAGCGACTTTCACTCAATCTCCGCACGTTTAAAACCTAATGGTAACAATGAACAAATGCCTCCTGGTCATCGGAAGGAATGTCAATTCCAAAAAAAAAAAAAATCCAAAGGCCAACAGAGCCTGGAGATGTTTGAAAAGCAACAGGGCAGGAAGACAACTAGCAAAAGAATTGCATTAATTTAAGAAGTGGAAACACTTATTGGAAGCATTTTTCGAAGCCCTTCAGAAGCTAGTAAAATCATATTTTACTGTATTTTCTCCAGCTCTTAAAACCTCAGAAATGCAAATGCATGATAAAATGTGAAAATAAGTATTGGTAAATAATTTGTTCTCAGGGGAGATTTAATTGAAAAAGGAGTGTATTTGCATGGCTTCTTCTCAGTTCAATATTTATGGCATCTGAACAAAGTGGAACAAACATTCAAAAATCCTTTGACATGGCTGGTATTTAAAGAATAGCAATTGGCTAACATTTGTGGCTCTGTATGTTGAATATTTTGGCTCCTGTCCTCTGGTATTCATTCTGAAAGATTTATAATCCTTTTGGGAGTGTGGTCAGTGACAAGAGTAGAACTAAATCCTGAAATGTGGAAAAACTAACTTTCCCTAATATAAAACTGTTCTAAAAAAATCCCTCAAGCCTATGAATATGTTTCCAGATTTTCAGAAAAAAAGCTGATGATTTACAGAATTTTTTTTCTATAAGGATCTAACTTCTTGATGATAACTGTAAATTGTCAGTCTTTTGCATTCCAAATTAGCCTAGAGATAATTCAGAAAGCTATAAACTCTTACCTTTGGGACATCTGCTGCAATTAAATGGCCTTTAAGAATTTATGTCATTGGTTATAGTAAAAGTAATGAAATAAAGCTCAAAAGATGGAGAAATTGTCTAGAAGAGAAAAATTAAGACAACTTGAAATAGAAAACAAAGATTGTGCTGAGTGAATAAGCCCGAAAATTGCTACCAAAGAAAACATTATAATGCAAGAATAGCAGTCAAGCAAGTCCTCAGCACGCGCGATTAAGAGTGTCAGGACAGGACGGTCTTCTTCACCGAGTGGACCTAGGGTGGGAGGAGGCTCTTGGCTTAACCAAGGCATGACACACTGTTCCATGTCTTCTTGCACTTTCTAGTCATGCTTAAGTCTGAAGCCCCTGCTTAAAGAACTCTCTTGCTGAAGTACTTGGTTTGGATTTCCAAACCCTTAATATAGGGACCCTGCTCTGCTCCTTCAGACACTCCTGGGGAGGTTTCTGGCTCCTTTTAACCATTTAAATTCAGAAAGAAAAAAAAGAGCTTTATTCAAATGAATTGTTTTTCTTATTTTCTTTGTTTTTTTTTTTTGTGCTGATTTAATTTCCTTTAATTAATTATGGTTAGCATGTAGATTCTCCTTTATTATCATTATTTTTAAAAATTTATTTTTAGAGACAGAGTCTCACTCTGTTGCCCAGGCTCGAGTGGTGTGATCATGGATCACTGCAGCCTCCAACTCCCAGGCTCAAGCGATCCTTCTACCACAGCCTTCTGAGTAGCTGAGATTACAGGTGCATGCCTCCACACTCAGACTAGCTTCTTCTTTATGGCTTATAAAATATCTGCTTTTTGTTTTTTTAAGAGGAAATGGAAGTACTGGCTTATGGGAGCCACGTGCACCCAAATATGGGAGTTTATGAACCTGACAGTTATAAAGAGAGGATTTTAAAATTTCATTATTTTAAAACCAACTGTATGAAAATTGGTGGTATTGGTGGCGGTAACTTTTCTCCTTGATGGGAAGCAGAAAAGACACTAAAAGCTGTAAGAACATGACTTATTTTACGTGTAAATAGTAAAATTAAGGCTCTTGTCATTCTGAACTTAATCGTGAATGTACAGGACAGCCTGGTGCATCCATTGGGAGCATTCATGTGGGGAATGGATATTGTCAGTGACATCTTCACGGGACAGTTGTTGAGGACATTTCTAGAGGCATGGAAGAAATTTTCTTAAAAGGAGTAAGAAGAAAGGCTGACATCTAAATCTTTCTATCTTCACTTGGGATCCTCTAGTAATCCCATTTCGGTTTCTTATTTTAAAAGCCTTGTGTTGAATTCACAAGAGGGTTTGCATATGTGTACAAGTGTGATATGAAGGAGGAGGCATGTGGGAAGCTTGTATGTAATTTCCATTTTCTGTGCTAACCCTATTATATATAAGACATGGTATGAGGAGATGAAGATAAATTGGCTAAGAGGTACAAAGTACAGTGAGATAGTACAACTAAGTTCAAGTTCCCTATTATAGTACAGTAAAGAAATTATAGTTAAGAATAACTTATTATTATGTATTTCAAAACAGCTAGAAGGGAGAAATTGTAAAGTTGCCATCATAAAAAAAAGATAGGTGTTTAAGTTGATAAATATCTCAATTATCCTGATTTGATCACTACACATTTTATACATGCATCAGAATATCACATGTACCCCCAAAATATGTACAACTATTAAATATAAATTTTAAAAGATTAAAAATTAACATTTTCTGTTGAATTCACAAGAAGATTTGCACATGCACAGGCTCGTACTATGGAGGAGGGAGTTTGGCAGCTGGCATGTAACTTCTATGATCTGTGCTAAGCCTATTATGTATTATCTATTTATATACAGAAATATATGTTTTTATGTTTGTTTTTTATATTTATATATTATGTGCAATATATTTAAAATTTTAAATTTCTATATAAACATAATGTACAATGTTTTATATATTTTAAAATGTATTTTAAAATTATACAATAGATAATGGGTAGTAATGAATAAATTTATAAAATACATTATGTTTACCTTTTCTATTACATATATATGATCAGTTTGTATACGTAATTATATATAAACAAGTAGATAATGGAAATATAATGCTTACTAAATGGAAATAAACATAGTTTAAAGTGTCTTCCCTTAAAACTTTGGTACTATGTTTCAAGCAGGGATCAAAGGCTTGTCTATTACCAGCACCTTTTACAAAAATGAACAGCCTTCTTGGCTTTTGTGTGTGATGAGCTACTTCAGTGCTGATGCCAGAACTCTTATCAACCAGCTGATAAGAGTCAAGGCTGGCCCCATGACTCTCTTTAATAGGTGATACTGCCTGATGTTACAGCTGTTTAAAGGAGACAGCCCGCCTTTAAATATTGACTCTTAATTGGAACAATGTTTTATGATGCTCTGTACAGCTTTCGCAAGCTTCAGCTCTACCCGATTCATTTAACAAATTCTAGCCCACTCAGAGACACGTTTTCTAGTTCATGGATTCGTAACTACTTAGTGCATTTCTATGGGAACGCGGTGTTACTTAACCTTTCTCTGGCATTGCATCTTTATAGGGAGGAAATCAGACAGCTACAGTGATTGCGTTGTGTTCAATGAGGGATTTCAACTTAGCTCAAGAAACCTGCCAGTTGGCCATCAGAGATGTTGGAGGCCTGGAAGTGCTGATAAATTTGCTTGAAACCGATGAAGTCAAATGTAAGGTGAGTGGCTCTGTCACCTTGGATGCGGAGTCTTGTTTCCACCTTCCTGTGGTTCTCTTCTTAGCTCTAGGTTTCTGCCATTCCTCGCTACCTGGTTCTTGTCTTTATCTGCTGTTACTGCTGATGACCTGCTAATTCTGTTCACTGCACTTTCTCTTTTCTCTGCTTTTCTTCTTTCTTTTGCTCTTCTCCATTCCTCTCTCATGCTTCCTGAATGAGGATTGTTTACTTAAATGAAAGATAATATGCCAGATGTGTGTAACCTCTGGGAATGGAAACTATTTCTTAAAAAACTTAACTGGGGAAGGATTTTAGGTAGACTCGGAATTTTTAAAAACATAGCATGGGTTACATATTCACCACTCATCTTTTTTTTTTTTTTCTCATGCAGATTGGTTCATTAAAAATACTGAAGGAAATCAGTGATAATCCTCAAATCAGACGTAATATTGTTGACCTTGGGGGCTTACCAGTTATGGTGACTATACTTGATTCTCCACACAAGAGTCTGAAATGTTTGGCAGCCGAAACTATTGCGAATGTCGCCAAGTTTAAAAGAGCACGGCGGGTGGTGAGGCAGCACGGGGGTATCACCAAACTGGTGAGTAGCCCTGACGTCATCATCACTGAGTGCCAGCCGCCACCGCACACAGCTCCTTGCTGTCCTTTCTGGCCACACTGAACATTCCATAGCCACGAGAGTGTGTTCTAGGAGCCTTCTGTCTGTATCACTTGTCCTTAAGAATTATTTTTGCATCTTTATATTAGTGAGTGTCCAAAACAAAAACATCTTCAAACTCATTTTTCAAATAAATAGGAAAGTTTTAAAGCAGATGTAACTCTTTGGTACAAGTCACCACCTACGGTACATTGGTAGGAATGCATCCATGTATAGATGCAGGGGAGCTAAGAGATAGTGAGACCTGCTGCTCGGTGGAAAGCTGAAAACTTTAAAATGTCAAAAACTTTACAACTTAAAAGCTGTTGATAACTATGATGCAATATTTTTTTTTTTCTTGACAGTCTCACTTCTGTGGCTCAGGCTGGAGGGCAGTGGTGCAATCTTGGCTTACTGCAACCTCAGCCTCCCAAGTTCAAGCAATTCTCTTGCCTCAGCCTCCCAAGTAGCTGGAATTACAGCCACCTGCCACCATGCCTGGCTAAGTTTTGTATTTTTAGTAGAGATAGATCACCTCAAGTGATCCACCTGCCTTGGCTTCTCAAAGTGCTGGGATTACAGGCATGAGCCACCATGCCTGGCCTACGATGCCACTTTTTAAAGATCTACCCACCAGTATAGAAAGTAAATCCACTAGAAATAAACACACAAAATTGCTCTCAGGAGAAGGCATGACTGATTTTTCTTCCTATTTTTCTGCATTTGCCAATTTGCCTTTTATGTGTAAGTCTTACTGGTGGCCCATGGCCTCTGATGTGACCTTACTGGCAGAACTGTCTTCCAAGGAGACAGTCAGAGCTGCAGGCTCTTGTTCAACTCATTGTTAGAAGACTGAGAGCTGAAAACAACCTGGGTGTTTAGCAGTATCTGCTCAGTAAAATGGTCTGCAGTGTGTCCATGAGAAACGTCTGTAGAGACAGCTATCACTATTGTGTGTTGAAAGTTTATTTATTTATTATTATTTTGAGATGGATGGAGTCTCACTCTATCGCCCAGGCTGGCATGCAGTGGCACGGTCTTGGCTCACTGCAACCTCCGCCTCTGGGGTTCAAGCAATTTTCCTCTCTCAGCCCCTGAGTAGCTGAGACTATAGGTGCATGCCACCAAGCCCGGCCAATTTTTTTATTTTTAGTAGAGACGGGGTTTCACTATATTGGTCAGGCTGGTCTTGAACTCCTGAGCTCGGGCAATCTGCCTGCCTTGGCCTCCCAAAGTGCTGGGATGACAGGCATGAGCCATCGCACCCAGCCTGAAAGTATATTTAATAGCAAGGAATAAAATGTATAATATTTAATATTGTATAAAATCATGACAGGATTAAAAACTGTTGTTATCGATGATCCCAATTTTTAAAGATGTACCCACCAGTGTAGAAAAAAAACCCACTGGAAATAAACACAGAAACTGCTCTCAGGAGTTTTCTCTGAATCGATGACTGATTTTTCTGCCTGCTTTTCTACATTTGCCAATTTGTCTTCTTTGTCTAAGTCTTTCTTTTATAATCAGAAAAAAATGATTTTCTCAATAGCTGGCATCAAAAGAAAAATACCGGAATCCTGCTTACCACCTTTGCCATCATTAGGAAAGATCTTTAAAAAGTCAACATGTTTTCACCTTCTTAGTAAGGATCAGTAGATCTTGTGTCTCACCCAGAGCTGTTATCTTATTGTATTTTTTCCACTTCCGCACTTTAAGTGACAGGCCTTATTCATCCTAGTGTCTTTCACAGCACTTAGCCCAGTACCTTACCCATATAAAGGGTTAATATATACCCGTTGGGCAAATATGAATTTTAATGTAAATAGGTACACTGAAAAATGTGTTCAGAAATTTTCCAAAAGACATTCTGTGTTTTCACTTGTCATCTGTAAAGCACTATACATGTATTTGTTTCAAAAATAAGATAGACTTATGGTTGGGTAGATGGATGAATAGATGGTGAAATAGGTAATAAAACGAATGTGGCAGAATGTTAATTAGAGACTCCAGGTGGTGGATGTAGGGAGGTTTGTGTGCAATCATTGTACAGTTCTTTAAGCTTTTCTGTTCAAAAATTTTCATTAAAATGGTACAGAAAATTTAATTATTACTATGATTATCATTATTCTGCTTAAATAATGAAACAATTTGGTAGGTTGATGTGACTGTCTACTGACACTACTCCCATTAAATTATAAGAATGGATAATGTAATATAAAATATGTTTTATGCATCACATTCAGGAGCCTAGTACAGTAAGTCTTCATTCAATATCAACAGGTTCTCAAAAATTGTGACTTTAAGCAAAACAAGATGTAACAAAACCAGTTTTCCTAATAGACTAACTGATATAAACAAGAACTAAGGTCCTATGGCATTTTTCTGGTCACAAAAATATCACCAGACTTCTAAATGAAGACCCCAAAACTTCCAACATTAAAAATTGAAGGCTGGGCGCGGTGGATCACGCCTGTAATCCCAGCATTTTGGGAGGCTGAGGCGGGTGGATCACGAGGTCAGGAGATCGAGACCATCCTGGCTAACACAGTGAAACCCTGTCTCTACTAAATATACAAAAAATTAGTCAGGCATTGTGGCGGGCGCCTGTAGTCCCAGCTACTTGGGAGGCTGAGGCAGGAGAATGGTGTGAACCCAGGAGGCGGAGCTTGCAGTGAGCTGAGATTGTGCCACTGCACTCCAGCCTGGGTGACAAAGCAAGACTCCATCTCCAAAAAAACAAAACAAAACAAAACAAAACATTGAAATGACTATGATCTATACATACATTTAAGAAAGATTCATCAAAACAAGTAAGACAATTATTTAACCACTTTTTGGTGAATCAGCCAGTCGTGCTGGTCATAGTGGCAGTGGGTTAAATCAAGGAATAAATTTTTGCAAGGCAAAGATTGTGAGGAGCACCTCCTAACCACCACGCAGTTCCAAAACAGTCACAAATGGTACGGGCTTTCTGAGCATTTCCGTACTACATCATTCATTGTTTTGCATCTGTGTTCAATCCCACGGTCTTAGAGTTTTTCCCACATTGCTATCCCATCTGCAGTCAGTACCTGGAAGCCTCCGTAGCCCCATTCCCATTTTCTGGGGCCATAACTAATTAGACCAGGAGTTTCCACCTGACTCAAGCCCGTCCCACTGGATCTCTCTCCCAGGAACTTGGAATTGGGATTGAGAGACTCTACCTAGCCTGGGCTATTATTCCCTTATAAATTTGAGATTGATGGTTATGGGCAGTATCTGTGGAATTTGACCTTCAGGGAGAGAATAATGGAGTAGACATGCATAGATGATTGCTCCCAAGCCCCAGATAGAGACAGTGAGCCTACAAGGATGGCTGACAGCCAATCACAGCTCTAGGGAGGTCTAGCTTCCCTTCTTCCATGGGGCAACCTGACATACTGCTTAATCCTTATAGTAAATTGCCTTTCCCTTAAGCTCTTCAGTGACTTTAGTTATTGTAAAGAAAAAAACTGGATGCTAGCAGTTGTGCTGTTTGGTTTGGTTGGTTTCAGTAGCATATGAGGTAGGCTGTGTCCTCCAAAGAGATCTCATAGTTTTTTTGTTGTTGTTGTTTGTTTGTTTGTTTGTTTTTTGGAGGCAGGATCTTGCTTTGTTGCCCAGGCTGGAGTGCAGTGTTGATATCGTAACTCACTGCAGACTTGAACTCCTAGACCCAAACAGTCCTCCCACCTCAGCCTTCTGAGTAGCTGGGACTACAGGCGTGCACCACCACATCCAGTGTTTTTTTTGTTTTGTTTTGTTTTGTTTTGTTTTGTAGAAACAGGATCTTGTTATGTTGTTCAGGCTGGTCTCTAATTCCTGGCCTCAAGTGATCCTCCCACCTCGGCCTCCTAAAGTGTTGGGATTACAGGCATCAGCCACTGTTCCTGGTCAGGTCTTGTGGCTTTAAGAGTGTATAGTCCATTCATTTCTCCTTAGAAAGTGCTGATGGTTTTAGGGAAGCTGGTTTTCTGAGATGTTTGGGCTGAGGATGTGGTTTACAAATATGAGTAATGTAAATATTAGAGCCGTGTTAAGAAAATAGTATCTTGGTGGGCTTACATTTCTTGTGGGAAGGAAATGTATAAGCTCCCAAATCTGGAGGAAGGTTTTTTTGTAGGGTTTTGTTTGTTTGCTTTCCCTGGCTGCTATGGACTATGAAAATTGATTTTTTAAAGCATTCTTGTTTTTGATGGAGGTGAGTTTGGTAAACAACCCTGTAGCTATTGAAGAATGACTTAAATGTTCTTTTTAAGATTTCCATGAACATTGGATTTATCTATTATTGTAGGTTGCTCTACTGGACTGTGCACATGATTCCACAAAACCTGCCCAATCGAGTCTGTATGAGGCCAGAGACATGGAAGTGGCTCGCTGTGGGGCACTGGCCCTGTGGAGCTGCAGTAAGAGTCATACGAATAAAGAAGCCATCCGCAAAGCTGGGGGCATTCCTCTGTTGGCTCGGCTGCTGAAGACTTCTCATGAAAACATGCTAATTCCGGTGGTGGGGACATTGCAAGAGTGTGCATCAGAGGTACTCACGCCAGTTCTGCTTCCCTTGCCTTCTCAACTTCACTTTCTTTAGTCCAAAAGTTGTTTTTAAGGTTATCTTGATGGCTCAAGGACATTTTTTTTAAGAAGTCAGCATTCTATGAGAAAGAGAAGATCTAACTGATAGGACATTAATTAAATCAGTATCTGTGAGATATATATATACACACACACACACACACATATGTATTTATATATCTCACATATATACTGACATTTATATATGTATCACACATATATATGCTGACATATATATCTACACACTATATATACACACACACACATATATATTAATTCAGTTAATTCTCTTATTGATGTAGGGATATGTCAAGCTTAGACTTTGGTGATTATTTCCTAAGAAAGTTTGTTCAGCATGTTTATTACTAAATGTAAACAGATACTTATATTCATGCCTTAGACACATAAATACATAGGTTTTTATTCCTAGGAAAACTACCGGGCTGCAATCAAAGCAGAAAGGATCATTGAAAACCTTGTCAAGAACCTAAATAGTGAGAACGAGGAGCTGCAGGAGCAGTGCGCCATGGCCATTTACCAGGTGCGATGAACTCTTCCAGTGGTTGTTGGCGTTCTTTCTCACATAGTTTAAGGTAGTTTTCTAACCATGTGGTTTCCTTCTGTGAGAATGGGACTCAGGAATCTGCACTTTATTTAGTTATTTTTTCTTTAAGTTTTAATTTTATTTTTTTTAGAGATAGGGTCTTGCTCTATTGCCCAGGCTGGAGGGCAATGGCACAATTACAGCTCACTGTCACTTCAATCTCCTGGCTGAAGTGATCCTCCCATCTCTGCCTCCCAAGTAGCAGACACTAGAGCGTTTACCACCATGTCTCGCTAATGTTCTTTATTTTTATTTTTTCTGAGACAGTGATCTCTCTATGTTGCCCAGGCTGCTCTCAAACCCCTGGCTTCAAGTGATTCTCCCTCCTCAGCCTCCCAAAGTGCTGGGATTACAGGCATGAGCCACCGTGCCCAGTCTGCATTTTTAACAAGTACCCCATTGGATTTTCAAACACAGTTAGGTCTAAGAACCATTGTCCTGTGGTAATGACAGACAACTTGTATAAGTCAGAGAAACCTGCTTTGACATCTGTGACTATTTGTTTCTAGAAGACACATATGCGTCTTTGTCTCCTAAAATAATGTACTTAGTGGAAAATAGATAAATAAGTACATGGTGCTTCTATATTGCTTTTAATATGTCCTGTTTAAATAATCTTGGGGCATTTATCTCCTACCAAGACTAGCCAGAGGAATGGGTATGTGTGCGTGTGTGTTCCTGTTTTATCTTTTTACTGGTTTACTTATTGTAATGTACACTAACTTTTTGTGTATGGTACATTTCATAGTATACCAGAAAACAGATTAGAATGGTAAAGGGAGAAAAATGGCCTTGACAAAGTTGTGGATGGCTGGTTACTGTGCACGTCTGCTTCTACCTAATCACAGTAGATTTGCTAGAGGAATGCAATTAAGATGTGCATAATCAGAGAGTATGCCAAAAAGATACAAGGAGCCAGATGCGGCCCTGTAATCCCTGTAATCCCTCAGCACTTTGGAGGCTGAGATGGGCGGATCACTTGAGGTCAGGGGTTCAAGACCAGCCTGGCCAACATGGTGAAACCCTGTCTCTACTAAAAATACAAAAATTACCTGGGTATGGTTGTGTGTGCCTGTAATCCCAGTTACTCAGGAAGCTGAAGCAGGAGAATCACTTGAACCCGGGAGGTGGAGGTTGCAGTGAGCCGAGATCGCGCCACTGGACTCCAGCCTGAGATAAGACTCTGTCTCAAAAAAAAAAAAAAAAAAAAAAAAAAAAGATACAGGGATTCATTTCAGTAGAGGATTGTATTAGGTTGTGAGGGTGGGATGCCATAACAAAATACCACAGACTGGGTGGCTTGAACAGCCGAAATTTATTTCCTCGCAGCCCTGGAGGCTAGAAGTCTCAGACCAAAGTTAGTTTCTTCTGAGGCCTCTCTCCTCAGCTTGTAGATGGCTGCCTTTTCCCTGTGTCCTCCTACTGTCTTTCCTTAGTGTATGCCAGTGTCATCGTCTCCCCTCGGACAGCAGTCCTATTGGAGCAGGGCCTACCCAAGTAATTTTGAAGAGGTCCTTTAGCCTTAACGACCTCTTTAAAAACTCTGTCTCCAAATACAGTCACATTCTGAGGTATTGGGAATTAAGACTTCAATATATGGGCCAGGCGTGGTGGCTCAAGCCTGTAGTCCCAGCATTTTGAGAGGCCGAGGTGTGCAGATTACCTGAGGTCAGGAGTTCGAGACTAGCCTGGCCAACATGGCGAAATCCCATCTCTACTAAAAATACAAAACCCATTGGCTGGGTATGGTGGTGTCATCCCAGCTACTCTGGAGGTGGAGGCACGAGAATCGCTTGAACCCAGGAGGTAGGGGTTGCAGTTAGCTGAGATTGTGCCATTGTACTCCAGCCTGGGCAACAGAGAGCACCTTGATCTGAAAACCAAAAAACAAAAAACCTCTATATGTGACTTTTGAGGGGACACAATTTGGCCCATAACAATCATATATGGCCCTGACTTGTATATATTTGTATATATGCCTCGTCAGAGTAACTATTGAGTTGAATAGAAATAGGGATTAATTTTTAGGAGGTGCCTCTAATCCAGAAATGAAAATCACATGTAGAGGATAAACATGGCAGGTGCCTGTATGGTGCATTGTGATGAGGATTTCTTCTAGTGGCCTCCGTGGGTGACACATGACACATTGGCATCTCATGGCATCAAAAAACAACTGTGCGCTAGGAGTAATAGCCAAGTCTCTGCTAATTGTATCATCTGTTGGCTCTAGAGCCCAGGAAGAATGATCAGTTGAGACCATCTGTGTGGAAAATATTTATTTCAAAGGGTGACAAACATGGATAAGCATATTTGAATAAAATGTCGGGCACTATTGATATCACCCACTGCTCTGGGCATAGAAACTTGATTGGAGAAATTCTTTGTCTCTAATCACCTGAACCCAGGAGGTGGAGGTTACAGTGAGTTGAGATCATGCCACTGCGCTCCTGCTTGGGCAACAGAGCAAGACTCTGTCTCAAAAAAAAAAAAAAAGAAAATATATTTATCTCTAGATTTCAGGGGCCATTGAAGAGCTGACCAAATCCCTTTCACTCATCTGTTTTCTCTACGACATTTTCCCAAGACTCTGAGTTGCATCACTGTAGAAATCCTCCATTCCTTGCCAGTGGAGTTGTAGGTTTTTCACTGACCTTCACCTCAAGAGATGCCCAGGCCATCTCAAAACTGGCTTGGGAGAATTGCTGAGTACGTAGAAACTGCTGTCCATTCCCAAAGCCATGTAAGGGGAGAGACATACTGTCAGAAAGTTACCAGAAGAGAGACGAATTATATTTTATATTTTACTTGGAGGCATCTTTAGAAAATGATCTCTCTAGAAAGAAGTTTCATACCTACTAGAATGGCAGCCTTTTTAGCAATCATCGAAAGCTTGGTATTCCTTGATCACTGACAGCCTCTGATTTGACTTTTTGTGCAGTGTGCTGAAGATAAGGAAACCCGGGACCTCGTTAGGCTGCACGGAGGACTTAAGCCCTTGGCCAGTCTACTCAATAACACTGACAATAAAGAGCGGTTAGCCGCTGTCACGGGGGCAATATGGAAATGTTCCATCAGCAAAGAGAACGTGACCAAGTAAGAGAAGGCACTTAATATTCTGAAATGAAGATATGGCTTCTGAAACACCTTCTTGTCATTTAATGCTGTTCTAGTAAGGAATTGATTCTAATGTTAGTCGTAGATGTATATTCTGGATGAAGTTAGCTGAATGAAGGGATTCTTGGAACAGAAAAGAAAAGAACAGAAATTGCCCACCACCTGGCAATGACTTTTTCTGTGCCTCAGTGGCACTAAGAGGCTTGCTGACATGATCTCTCTATTTTGCATATGGGCAGCCATTTGAATTAGAAATATCTTTGATATTTTCTGTGGGAATCTATCAAGGTGAGTGGGTGGATTTCCCACGGAATCTTTAGAGATGGAAGTGATTTTATTCTTTTTCCTTTTCTAAAGATAAACAAGATGAATCAGCTAAATGCCAACTAATCAGTTACTCTTTAAAGAGTGGTCATTTTCAAACATGATTTCATCGGATTTGATTTTAAAGTATAAACTTTATGACCATTTGATTTATTTTAATTTTCTAATCTATCTCTTCCTATTTTTGACAGTTTACATTCTCAGTAATGGGTATTCTGAGACAGCTTCTCCTTGACTCCATCTGATTATTTCCTTTAACAAAAAATTCACATCCCGACCATTTAACACAAAATAAGTTGACTTAATAAATAAGGCCTAGTGAAGACATGGCTAGATTAAAAGTAACCTTGGCTAATGGAACTTTTATCTTAATTAAAAACTGCATCATGGTACTTAAATACTGCTGAAATTTATTAGAAAGGGAAAATGTTCTGTATAGAAACTAGTAATTTTCAAATATTTACCTTTATGTAGCATGCTTGCTTTTGATGTGTGTTTGTGTGTGTGTGTGTATGTGTGTGTATTTGTATATATATGCACACATACACATATACATATATATCAGAGTGAAATTTTATGACAAGAGAGATGCTAAAATGTATTAGTGGTTAATATGGAAGATACTTGAGAGTGACATTTTTTTTTATCCAAGTAGCACAAGCTACTACTCATTTCAAGAGACCTATTAAATCCAAATAGGTACAATAGAGCCATGTTTGATGCATTTGAAAACAAAAAATATATAACATATAATTTATTTTTATAAAACATTTAGAAGACTTCATTCAGGTAAAGTAGTCTCTGGAAGACAGGGGGAAGAAAACCCTAGTAGAGTGGAATCTTAGACCCTCAGGTTTAGAAGAAGCTGTGGTTTTCTTAGAGGCTGTACTGCATGGTGATTAAGGGCGCAGGTCTGGAGCAGATGGCTGGGTGTAGGTGTCAGCTCTACTATTTACCAAGCTTCAGATTAGCCATCCAGTAATGGGGATTAAATAATATTTGCATCACTGAGTTGTTGTAAGGATTGAATGAACATTTAGTAATTTTTAGCTAACCTTATACAAAAACCAATTCTCCTCTTTCTTACGATGAACTTAGGTTTCGGGAATACAAAGTCATTGAAACCTTGGTGGGGCTTTCAACAGATCAGCCTGAAGAAGTACTTGTGAATGTGGTTGGGGCCTTGGGAGAATGCTGCCAAGAACATGAAAACCGAGTCATTGTCCGGAAATGTGGTGGCATTCAACCACTTGTGAACCTCCTTGTTGGAACCAACCAAGCTCTTCTTGTGAATGTTACAAAAGCAGTTGGTGCTTGCGCAGTAGAACCTGAAAGTATGGCGTAAGTGGCCCTGGAGATGGTAATATTTTATAAAAGTGTCAGGGAAAACACTTGGGAGGTCACAGAAGTGTCATCACTTAGAATCGATGTACATAAATGATGACAAAATAGTGTGTCATGTAAATAATCACAGGTTTACCAAATCATGAGTTACAGAGCCAAAATATTACCTTATATGAGATGGAGGGCTAAGTTGGGCATATTGGGAGGATTTACAATACATGGTAATCAGTTTCCCACGTGGAAACCTTTATTCAATCAACAAAACTTTTCTCTGTCTCCTAGGGAAGGCTTATACATCTGTCTAACTAGGCTCCTGGAGAGTGCCAGGTACATTCTCATAGTAGCTTTCTTGTTTCTCACCTATTCAGCAAATGTATTTTGAGCACCTAGCAAGAACTGTGAACTGATGAGGGGAAGAGACAAGGATTTTAAGTGATGGTATTTTTCCTTATTGTCTAATTAGGAAGAAAAGACAATTTAAGAACAATAGAACAAAAATATATATAGAGAGAGATAGATCCATATATAAAGATATATATTCATATATTAAAAGATATGTATATATTCATATATGTATAAAGACTTATATCTTTATATAATATAAAGATATATATCTTTACTCCAAAAAAGGAGGAACCCAGTTGACTCAAAGCTGTTTTATTAGGGCTCTCCAGAGAAACAGAACCAACAGGAAGTGTG
This sequence comes from Theropithecus gelada, assembly GCF_003255815.1. Classification (NCBI taxonomy): domain Eukaryota; kingdom Metazoa; phylum Chordata; class Mammalia; order Primates; family Cercopithecidae; genus Theropithecus; species Theropithecus gelada. The sequence continues at coordinate 21,960,169 of NC_037677.1, forward strand.
GGGAGATAAGGATGTTAGTCCATTTTCATGCTGCTGATAAAGACATACCCGAAACTGGGTAATTATAAAGGAAAGAGGTTTAATTCACTCACAGTTCCACATGGCTGGGAGGCCTCATAATCATGGCGGAAGGCAAGGAGGAGCAAGTCACATCTTACATGGTGGCAGGGAAGAGAGAGGAGAGCTTGTGCAGGGAAACTCTGCTTTTTAAAGTGGTCAGATCTCATGAGACTTACTCACTATCACAAGAACAGCATGGGAAAGACCTGCCCCCATGATTCAATTAACTCCCACTGGGTCCCTCCCACAACACGTGGGGATTCAGGATGAGATTTGGGTGAGGACACAGCCAAACCATATCAGGGGGCTTCATCTAACCACATTATCTTATAAACAAATCCTAACACCTCCATAACTCCTTTTGAATTTGGTTATTGGAACCTTAGTCTCCAGTGTTTCAGACACTAAGGAATACAAGTTGCATATGTGATTACTTTAAGGGAAGAATACTGGCTGGACTTATAAAACCATTTTCTAATGTATTTATGTTTTTGAAACTTGCTTTGCTATTCATTAGAATCTTATAAACACTTGCCAGAAATGGCTGCATGTATTTCTTTTGATCTTTGGTTCCTCTTTATTTTTTGCCTACCCATATCTACTTGTCCACCAGCTACCTCTGACGTTCTTTAAACAAATTTCCTCCTCTGCTCTCAGTTGGGCTCTGTCATCTTTTACTTGAACTACTGAAATGGGTCCTATTTGGCATCACCTCTAGCCTCCCCCTCCCTTTTCAGTTTGTTCCTGAACAACATTGACATTTACTTTTCTAAACTGCATATCTGATAATGTTTTCTTGGCCCACAAAACCCTGAGTGACTTCAATGCTGAAAGCCATTTTAATGCTAAGGTGCTTAACTTGCGATTCAAAGCATTTTGTCTTGTGGCCCCATTTAACTTCTCTGCTTTCATCTTTTATTTGCAAATATCAGTTGTCTGGAGTTACATTCTTATTTGTTTTGTTTAGTTTTTTTTAAGAGACAGGTCTCAGGCATTCACCCAGGCTGAAATGCAGTGATGCGATCATAGCTTGCAGCAAATTCAAACTCATGGGCTCAAGCAATCCTCTCGTCTTAGCTTCCTTAGTAGCTGGGACTACATCACCATGCCCTCTAATTCTTTGAATTTTTTTGTGGAGATGGGGATCTTGCTATGTTGCCCAAGTTAGTCTTGAACCCCTGGTCTCAAGCAATCCTTCTGCCTCAGCCTCCCAAAGTACTGAGATTACAGGTGTGAGCCACCACACCCAGCTCCTTATTTATTCCTTTACATTAAACACATATTTATTGAGCATCTTTTGTGCTAGCCACTGGATTTATAATGGTAACCAAACAAAGCTCCTGCTGTCATGGGGCTTACATTCTATTATATGTGTGGAACATTGACTATACATTCAATCAATAAACAAATAAAATGACTTCCATTGTGTTAAAAGCTATGAAGACAAGAAAACAGTGTGATTGAAAGACAGTGACTAGGTGGGAGGTGGTTACTTTAGCTCAAGCAGTCAGGAAAGTAGACTCAGGGAGGATGATATTTAAACCAAGACCTAAAAACTGAGAAGGCAGCTTGCGTGAACATCTCAGACAGGAATAGCCAACATGGAGGACCTGAGATGGAATTGGGCTTCACCTGAGACACTGCCTTAAAATTTTCAAGTATTTTTCATATAGAATTTATCATTGCCTCCCTTGTTAGTAATAATATTTTTGTATGACTTGATAGTCTGTGTCACAAATCATCTTTTAATCTTTCAGTGACTATTAACTTCTTAATAAATATACAGATGGTCCCAACTTATGATGGTTCAACTTAGAAATTTTTAATTTATGATGGTGCCAAAATGATACGCAGTCAGTAGGAACTATACTTCAAGTACCTCTACCACCATTCTTTTTTTCAATTTCAGTACAGTATTCAATAACTTACATGAGATTTCAACACTTTATTATAAGATAGGCTTTGTGTTAGATGATTTTGCCCCACTATAGGCTAATGACATGGTGGCTTGCATCTGTAATCCCAGTACTTTGGGAGGCAGAGGCAGAAGAATTGCTTGAGGCCAGGAGTTCAAAACTAGCCTAAGCAACATAACAAGACCCCTGTCTCTATAAAAAATGCAAAGAATTAGAGGGCGTGAGGGTGGAGGATTGCTTGAGCCCGTGAGTTTGAGGCTGCAGTAATGTTCTGAGCATATCTAAGGTGGGCTAGTCTAAGCTCTGATGTGCAGTAGGTTAGGCATATTAAATGCACTTTTGATTTATGGTATTTTCAACTTATGATGGGTTTATTGGGACATAGCCCCATTGTGAGGTGAGGAGAGTGTCTGCATTGAATTGTATTTATTGTAGATTAGAATTTACTCTTGCAAAGCCTCTACTTCTATTCTGTATCTCAGCTTTCATGATTTCTGTGTAAGTAATTACCAGGTTATCTAGTTGCCACCTTGAAATTCCTTCTAAATATTATCATTGCATTACTTTTCGAAATGGGTCTTTAAATTCTCATTAATGTAACTACTTTAAGCAAGTATTAGATTTATTGACTTTTCAGTTGTATCCATTGAAGAAAAGGCCAGAGAAAACAGCTATCTTCTTTTCATATTCTGACTCTTAAAGAATCTATCAAGTTTTGAAACAATAAAATGGAAATGAAAAAAAAAAGTCATTGATAAACAACAAGCCCGAAGGACTTGGTTGAGCTGGGGAGACAGACAAGTGAAGTGATAATTTTAAAATAGTAAAGTAGACGATGATAAGGCAGTAAACACTTATTAGTAATGCACAAAACTAGTTTGTGGGGTTTTATGAGTGGCTTGACTTCTAGTTAACGGCATGAAACCTACAAAAAGAGAGCAAAAGTAGAGAAAAAATTATATTCACACAAACAGGGGAATGGCCACAACTCCAAATTTTAAAATGTAAAACACATCTGCAAAATGCTATGAATTACTGACCCATCTGTAATATGCTGACTTTTAACACATGCCTCTTCAGATGTCAAGATTTCCTCCCAAATAAGTGTCATGGTCATTCGAAGCATAGTCGACCTTTTTTTTTTTTCTTTTTTTCTTTTTTAAGAGAGCAGGGATTAGGGGAATTGAATGTGTCTTGGAAGAGGTGAAGACTTTGCCACCAGAGACCCAGTTCTGCATTATGAGGCATCAGAAGTGGAGCCCTGGGAAAAGTCATATGGACATGTCATTTTGTTTTGTCTACAACAGCCTTCCAGCCCAGGGGGATTACTGGAGACATTTCGGAGTGAAAAGGGTATTAGAGGCAATGATTGCCAGATTATAACACAAAAAGAAGCTGTAAACTTTTAGAGATTTGGAGTAAGCCAGATTGACTGTTTGAATGCTCAAAACTGAGTGACAATGTGTTCTCAGGGTGAAAGGGATTGCAGGTTGTTGTGTGATTGTATTTGAGGTGATTCCATCACAAAAGCAAACAGACAAATTCAAATAACTTCCTTACAGTCACACGGCTGTTAAAACAGTATATTGTTTCTTAATAAGAGAGTCAAAAAATTATATAAAGTTTTTGCTTGCGACGGAGTCTCTCTCTGTCGCCTAGGCTGGAGTGCAGTGGTGCGATCTCGGCTCACTGCAAGCTCCGCCTCCCAGGTTCAGCCATTCTCCTGCCTCAGCCTCCCGAGTAGCTGGGACCACAGGCACCCACCACCACGCCCTGCTAACTTTTTGTATTTTTAGTAGAGATAGGGTTTCACCATGTTAGCCAGGATGGTCTCCATCTCTTGACCTCGTGATCCGCTGGCCTCGACCTCCCAAAATGCTGGGATTACAGGCATGAGCCACTGCGCCCAGCCTATTTTTTGTTTTTCAGAGACAAGGTCTCACTCTATCACCCAGGCTGGAGTGCAGTGGTGCCATCATTGTTCACTGCAGCCTCGAACCGTTGGGCTCAAGCAATCCTCCTCCCTCAGTCTCCCAAGTAGCTAGGACTACAGGTGTGCTAATTTTTTTCAAATTTTTTTTTTGTAAAGACAGGCTCTTAAGCTCCTGTCCTCAAGCAGTCCTCCCACCTCAAACTTCCAAAGTGCTTAGGATTACAGGTGTGAGCCACCAGGCCTGGTCAAAATCATAGATAGTTTTGCAAAAGATTTTATAAGGCAACCTAAGTAGTTTTAAAAGCAAGTAGTTAGAGCTGAGAAAAGAAATAGGATAATCATTGAACAAAAAGCCTGGATAGGAGTAAAAGAAATATAATAAACACAACTAAAAACACAGTCAGAAATGTGATGTGTAGGAAATAAAAAATAAAAATATATAAAAAGTTAATAGAAAAATGGATAAATATGAAACCCAAGGACATCCAACGTAAACGTATTGGTATTCCTCAAGAAGAGGTTGGAACCAATGGAATATGACCTTAAGTAAGGATATAACAGAAGAAAACTTTGCTGTGAGTCTTTATGTCAAAAAGACCCCAAGAGATCTTAGTAATATTGACACAAAATGACCAACAGCAACACATATCCTGATAAAATTACTTGCATTTCAGAAGGGAAAAAATAAATACATCCAGGCAAAAGAAGCAAACCATTGGCTTTAAACTCTGTATCTCCTTTTAATGTCACAAGCCATTGATTAAAACATCCTGAGAGAGAAAAACTATTGCCCGAAAATTTCATTTTAGCCGAGTTATCCTTCAAATGTGAAGGCAATAACATATTCTTAAGCATACAGGATTAGTGAATGTAGTGCTCTCTAGCTCTCCCTGCAAAGACTACTTGATGACAAAATTCCAGTCAACCAAGAAATTACTGAAAGTATTTTAAAATAGTAAAACTATGGCTAAAAGATACCAGTGGAAACCTTTGAATTCATTTAAATATTAAGCTAAGACAAAACAATGAACGAATCATCATTAGGGAGAGTCATCTGTATTTTATAGAAATGGATAATTATAATTTAATAATACAACTGACACAAATCAAAGTCATTTCAGGGCAGATGTGTAAGTATGCAAATTTTATCATCTTTCACATAAAAATTCAATAGACATGGCACAAAACATTATTTTATCTATCAATCAATCATCTCTCATATATTCATCTGTTTTATCTATCTGTCTTATCTATCCGTCAATCCTTCTATCTACCTAAAGACATAAAGATATATCCAGAATAATTTACATTAGCAGCTAGTGATTGTTATTTCAGTATGGTAGGATTTGGGGATTATTTGTTAATGCTTTGTATTTTTCTGTACTGTCTACATGATAAATATATGTCACCTTTACAAAATCAAATTTCTTATTTAACACCTTGTACAATCCCATTTTGTTCAAACGTGTAGTGTATAATAGCTAAACATGTGGATTCTGGAACCATTGCCTGCAATACCAGTCTCATCATTCTCCAACTATTTTTCCTTTGGCAAGTTGTAAATGACTGAGTGTCTTGGTCACCATATACATAAAATGGGGATAGTATGGTACCTATGTCATTGGGTTGTTGAGATGATTAAGCAAATTTATATATGTAAAGTGACTGACACATAATAAGTGCTGTGTGTAAATATATGCTAGTATTGTTGAGGTAGCAGTAGCTTCAATGAATAGAAATTTTAAAAGATAATACATAACTAGAAAATGAAAGTCAGATTGCTTAGTATGTATATTCATCTGTATAAGATGACTTTGTCTTTTGATTGTGTTTCTCTTCTATCAAGATATGTTATTTAATTTGCCATAAATTGAAACAAGGGGCCCTAAATGGTAAATAATTTCCATTAAACTCTCACCTGCAGTGAAGGAGCTTTGAGGGCATGTCATAAGACGTGTGAATAGGCAATGGATAAATCAGGCCTTTGTGTGTCATACTAATTTAGATTTTGTTTTGAGGTCAGTTGAGGATCATTGAAGGGTTTTAGCATTAATACTGGCAGAAAACCTTGTTAGGGGATCATCATAGGTGAGAGGTGAAGGTGGCTTAAACTAATGCTGTAAAATACAATGTAATAAAAATAGAGAAATTGACAGTTTAAATAAAGACCTATGATGGAAGAGAATGGATGGGACCAAGTGAATGATTGAACGTGAGTTACAAAGAATAGGGAGGAGTCGTAGATGATGTTTGGTTTGCTGGCTTGGGTAACCATATGGATATTGGTACCACTTACTGGTAGAAGATGGTTGAAGAAAGAGTGAACTTTGTGAGAGGAGAGACAAAGTTAACATGTTCATTATTATACCTCCATTGCCTAACCCAGGACAATGATCAGGGTAGGCACCTGACAAACGCTTATTGTGTAACGAATAAATGGTGAGTTCAGTTGTGGTTGTTTAGAAACTCTGAGGTTCCTATGGTACATCCAAGTGGTGATGGCAACTAGTCAATTGGGTATTCATGTCTAAAGCTTAGTTAGATTAGAGGGGTGGGTTGGGTGTATAATATTATTAATATTTGGTAACTGATGTCATGGATATATGTAAGAGGTTGTGAGGAAGAGAAACACAGTGAAAAGAGAAAGACAAAAACAGAAGCTTATTGAACTCAATCATTTAAGGAGAATGAATGGACACAAGAAAAAGTCTCGGTAAAGAAACTGAGAGGCATCAGCCAGAGAGTTGTGAGAGGAACTAGAAGAGTGAGTTATAGAAAAAACAGGCAAGAGAGTGTTTAAAGGAGACAAAGAGGTCAAACATGTTAAATTCTATAGCAAGGCCTGGTAAGATAAGGACTAAACTGCCCTTTTTTGTGCGACAAGGAGGTTAGTGAATCCTTTTGCACCTGTGAACATAGGCGTCCCACATGTGTTTTTATAAACACACTAAGTTTCAGAAAACAGTATTTTTAACTTTGATAAGAAATAAAACAGCATTACTCTTTGCATTATGTTTCAGGCATGGCTATTATTGCTAGATTTATAGAATTTACTACATCTCTGAGCTTTAAGTCTTACACGGTAAGGAAATGACAAATCCCTCTCTCCTATGTAAATCTTCTATAATTCATGGGTTAGGAACTTGTTTTAATGACTAGCCGCTTTATGTTTTAGTGACTTGGCTGTGGCTGTGGCAAAAACTTGGGTTGCATATCAGAATAAACATATAAACCCTTAGCACAGTTTTATTAACTTTGTGGAGTAGAATTCATAGCAACTCTCTTCCTTCACATATTTCTCAGTAAGAATAAGAAATATCATCTTAATATTAATAGTTTGGCTACTGAAGTAAAAGTGATTTTTATGAAACCAATGATTTTGCAAAACTCTATTGACTTTTTTCAGTACTCCAGACTACTTCTTTTAAAAACTCAGTATACATTAATTCATACTAATTATACCCTATGCCCCACCACCAGATCTAAAATGGGACAATAGGTATCCTGACACATTAAGTTTATGAAAAAGTAGATTTATGTGTGCTGAATTTTCCTTTCTTGTTTTGTAAGTATCAAGTAATGTCTATTTGATACTTACAAAATTCATCTGGAGGTAATTTGGCCTTCAAGTATATAAAATCATACCAACATTGCAAAAAACCATTAACATTTGTGTTTTGGGGAATAAATTTTCTGATAAAATATTATAAAATGTCAAACAACTAAAAAAATTGAAGTTAAAAACTTCAGAAATATCTATGATTTATTTTTCCACACCTCTGGATCTTTACTTTCTTTGTAAAAAATTTTTCGGCTAAATTTTACTTTGAAATAGCATTGGACTTATGGAAAAGCTGCAAAAGCAGAGAGACAACACAGAACACAGAATTCCCATGCCCTTTACTCAACTTCCCTTAACCTTAACATCTTACATAGTCATAGTACGTTTCAGAAACCTTCCATTATTCAAGTCCAGATTTTTGACTTTGAAGAATGTTTTAAAGGTTTCTTCACATGAATTTTGTGGGTTTTTTGTCCAGTTAATTCCTAAGTATTTTGTCCTCTTTGTGGATTGTGGAAATGTTTTTTTTTCCACCTGCCATCATGTGGGCATACTGATTGGTTGTATTTAATGAGCTCCACTGAATTCTGTATGATAATTCTATATCCTGCCACCTTACAGAATTCTCTTATTGGTTGAGTTCCTTTTATTGTTAAGTCTCCAGGCCAGTGTTTGATAAACTATGGCTTATGGGCCAAATCTTACTCTTATAAATAAAGTTTTATTAGAACGTAGTTACCATCATTAATCTATATATTGCCTTTGGCTGCAATTGTGCTACAATTACAGAGTTGAGTAGCTGTGGCAGAGATTGGATGGCCCACAAAGACTAAAATAATATCTAGCTCCTTACAGAAAAAATTTGTTCACCTCTGCTCTAGGGTTAGAGAAAGTGTTACTTTTTTTGTTTGTTTGTTTGTTTTTTAAGTTGGAGTCTTACTCTGTCACCCAGGTTGGAGTGCAGTAGCACCATCCCAGCTCACTGCAACCCTTGCTTTCTGGGCTCAAACAATTGTCCTGTCTCAGCCTCCCAAATGTTACACCTTTAAAATTCTTATTCTTTAAATTGAATTATCTCCTCTAATTTCATTAGCTAATTCCCTAGTACCTTCTTGAATAGTAATGGTAAGGGAGGAGACCACCTCTCATATTGTCTTATGCCCAATTTCTGCCTCCAAAGAAAGAAGAAGTAAAAACTAAAAGGCAGAAATGAAATCCACAAGCAGACAGCCCAGTGCCACACCCTGGGAGTGCTAGTTAAAGATGGATCCCTGACCTAATCAGTTATTTGCTTAAAAAAGGCACTGTGAAGATCCCTGTTCTGTTCGGTTCCTTTCTAATTACTGGTGTATGCATCCCCCAGTCAAGTACCCACTGCTTGCTCAATCGATCACGACCCTCTCACACGGACCTGTGAGCCCTTAAAAGGGACAGGAATTGCTGACTCCAGGAGCTTGGTTGTTGGAGATATGAGTCTGGCCGAAGCTGCCGGCTAAATAAAGCCCTTCCTTCTTTAACTCAGTGTCTGAGGGGTATTGTCTGCGACTTGTCCTGCTACAGTGGAGATAGGGATCCTCTTTGTCTTGTTCCTAATATTAGTGCGTATGCCTCTAGTGTCTCTCTATGAAGTAAAAGAGTAACCTTAAGTTTAAAGTGTATGTATTTTATCATATTAAAATTATCTCTCAATTTCTATGTTTAAAGTGTTTTTTGTGTGATGGCTCATGCCTGTAATCCCAGCACTTTGGAAGCCCCAGGCAGGAGAATCACTTGAGGCCAGGAGTTTGAGACCAGCCTGGAAAACATAATGAGGTCCTGTTTCTACAAAAACTTTAAAAATTAGCTGAGCATGGTAGTGTGCACCTGTAATTCCAGCCTCTCAGGAGGTTGAGGTGGGAGGATTGTTTGAGACCAGGAGTTTGAGGCTGTAGTAAGCCATGGTTGCATCACTGTACTCCAGCCTGGGTGACAGAGTGAGACCCTGACTCAAAAATAATTTTTTTTAAAGAAAATGTTTTTATTAGGATTGGATATTGAATTTTGTCAAAAGCTTTCTGAGCATTTGTGGCGACTGTGCTCTATATGTTTCATTATGATTTTTTCCTTATTCTTATTAATATAGGGAATTATTAATGCATTTTCAAACATTGAACTAACCTTGCATTCCTGGAATAAGTCTCACTTAGTCATAGTGTACTGTTTTTCTTAATGTGATGTAGGACTCTGTTAGCTAATATTTAGCATTTTTATAATAGTATTCACGAGTGATGTTGGTCTATAGTTTTTCTTTTTTCTGTTTTCATTTTCTGGCTCTTTATCAAATCTAGTTATCAATGTTATACTTGCTTCACAAAAGGAATTGGGAATTTTTCTTTTCATTTTCAATACTCTGAAATATTTTATTGAGCAATGGGACTACCTGGGCTTTGAAGGTTTGTTAGAAGTCTCCTATGCAATTATATGGACCTACTGTGTTTTAAAAAATTATTTAATAGCTTTCTCTAGTTCTTCTATGGAAACTGGTCTATTTATGCTTTTTATTCTACTGAGCTCAATTTTAGAAATTTGCATTTTATTAGGAAATGTTCAATTTCCTTTAAACTTTCAAATTTATTTGAATAGTGGCCTACAAACTAATCTCTTAATGATGTTTAAAGTTTGCCTGGTTCAATGGTTTTTTTTTTTTCCTTGTCATTTTAAATTTTTGTATATGTGAGCTTTATTCTGTTGTTTTTTTTTCTTCCCAATCAAGTTAGCTAATATGGTTTCTCTATTTTGATTTTCTTTTTTCTGAATATTTTTTATTTTATTAACTGGATGTGCTGTGCTTTTATTTTCCACCACATACATTTCTGCTTTTATCTTTATTCATTTTGGTTTCTTTTGCTTTATATTGTAGCTATTTTTCCAATTATTTTCATTCTTTGTTAAAATAATAAAGGTTGCTTATGTTATAAATTTTCCTTTGACATTACTTTAAATGTACCCTGTAATTTTGATGTGTAGTACTTTCATTATCATCATTTTTAGAAGTATCTTAATTTCACTTTGTATTTCCCTATTAGCCCATTTGCTTAATAGAATTAATGAGAAATTTTTGTTTAAATTTTTTTTTAACTACACAAAGAATTTTACTTTTTGCTTTTGTAAGATATTTCTCATACTACATTTTGATCAGAGTGTGCTGACTTTTTGATTTCAACTGTTAATGAAGCTTATTGATGCTTTCTTTATGACTTAATAGAAGATGAATTTTTGTGTTTTATGGGTACTGGGATTATTTTTCTTTCTTTTTTTCCTTCCTTCCTTCCTTCCTTCCTTCCTTCCTTCCTTCCTTCCTTCCTTTCCTTCCTTCCTTTCTTTCTATGAGAAAGGGTCTCTTTCTATCACCTGGAATGCAGTGGTGCAATCATAGTTTACTGCAGCCTTGAACTGGACTCGATCTATCCCACCACCTCAGCCTCCCAGGTAGCTAGGACTACAGGTATGTGCCACCAGATCCAGCTAATTTCAAAAATTTTTTGTAGAGATGTGGTCTTGCTCTGTTGTCCAGACTGGTCTTGAACTCCTGTCCTCAAGTGATTCTTACACCTTGGCTTCTCAAAGCACTGAGATTACAGGTGTGAGTCACCATACCCTGCTAGTGCTTGGGATTCTTTATCAACAGAGTGTAGAGTTTGATGTGTATTCTCTAGATCTACTTTATGTTACTTATGTTTTCTATCTTATTATTTTGTGTGAATTTTATCTATCTTATGCTATAACTGCTGTATAAAATTCTCTTACCATTAGTGCACTTTTATCTAAATCTTCTTACATCTTCTATAGTAGGTGCTGTATTATTTCGTGCATAAATGTTTCTAATGGTTATGAATTATGACTTTTGATATTTCAAGTGCTGTTCTTTGTCAGGTTCAAAGTGTTTTGGCTTGATTTCTACTTTGTCTGATAACAGAATATTTATCCCTGCTTTCTTGTTGTTTCCATTTCCTTCTTACTCTTTCTGAATCACATTGTTTTAGATGTGCCCTTGCATGCAGTATATAAATTGGGTCTTGTTTTGTGAGTCAATTAAAAAGTCTTTGTTTTAATGAGTTAAATGTATTAACATTCATTGATATGAATAATGTTTAGTTTCAACAATGTCAATTTTTTATAATTGTATTTTGCTATAAGATTTGCAGTCTTTGTTCTTTAATTTTTTGTTCCTTGCTCTTTAATTTGTGTTCTTTAGAAAGGTTTGCATTTTTGTTCTATTGTTCTAGTGGTTACCTTTGTGCCTATAAATTTTTCCAGTGCCCTCATCCTCCTCCTTATTTAATCATTCACTATTTAGGTTTTTTTTTTTTTTTTTTTTTGGTTGTTTGTTTCTGTTTTTTGAGACAGAGTCTCACTTTGTTGCCCAGGCTGAAGTGCAGTGGTACGATCTTGGCTCACTGCAACCTCTGCCTCCTGGGTTCAAATGATTCTCCTGCCTCAGCCACCGTAGTAGCTGGGATTATACGCGCGCACCACTAAGCCCAGCTAATTTTTGTATTTTTAGTAGAGACAGGGTTTCACCATGTTGACCAGGCTGGTCTTGAATTCCTGACCTCAAATGATCCACCCACCTCAGCCTTCCAAATTGCTGGGACTACAGGCGTGAGCCACCGTGCCCAGCCCATTCAGTATTTAGTTTTTCAGTTTTTATTGGTTTCTTTTAATTCTCACCTGTTGTCTGTATGGTAATCAATGGGATCGTTCTATTTTTCTTTTTCTCCCTTCCTTTTCCTCCCATTTTTAAAGTGCATTATTTCTGTTTTGTTATATATAGCATTCAAACATTATTATTTCACCATTGACCCTGCCTTTGTTTTAAACTCAGATCAACAGTTACGTATATATTTGCTTATATAATCTATGCATATGAGATTCAATTAGCTTCAGTTCTATAGTCTTAGTTTGGAGCTCATCCTCTAGGAGAGTCTTCAAAAAGGGCTCATGGGTGCAGAATTCCCTAAATTCTTACATGTTAAAACTTTCTAAAAATACTCAGTGGACAGCCTTGCTAGATATAAAGTTCTTTTATTGTTATTGTTTTCTTTTCTTTTCTTTTTGAGGCAGAGTTTCACTCTTTCATCCAGGCTGGAAGGCAGTGGCACTACAGCCTTGACCTTCTGGACTCAAGCGATCCTCCCCGCTCAGCCTACCAAGTAGTTGGGGCTACAGGCCCCTGCAACCATGCCTGGCTAATTTTTGTAGTTTTTGTAGAGACAGGGTTTTACCATGTTGCCTATGTGTGTCTTGAACCCCTGAGCTCAAGTGATCCACCCTCCTTGGCCTCCCAAAGTACTGGGATCACAGGCATGGGCCAAGGCGCCCGGCCTGAAGTTCTTGATTTCCAAGTTCTTTCATTAAATTACAAAACAACAACAACAACAACAAAACAAAACAACAACAACAACAACAAAACTGCTCCGTTGCCTTGCTTCATAACTTTTTTTGAAAAGTCTGATGCTAGTCTAATTATTTTACCTTTGTAAATCATCTGATTTTTTTGGGAGAGGGACTGGGGATTTTTATCTTTGTAATCTAAAAATTTTGCTAGGTTTGTCTCAGAATTGATTGCTGTTTGTTAACCTGAAATATAACTCATACAAATAAGGAAGGATAAATAATTTATTCCTCCTTTTTTTTTTAAAAAAATCCATTTATATATACATATAGATATGTGAGTTGTCAGGAATCCCAGCAAACTCCGACTGATAAGGACTGTTTTTCCTTTTTTTTTTTTTTTTTTGAGATGGAGTCCCGCTATGTCGCCCAGGCTGTAGTGCAGTGGTGCAATCTCGGCTCACTGCAAGCTCCGCCTCCTGGGTTCACACCATTCTCCTGCCTCAGCCTCCCGAGTAGCTGGGACTACAGGCACCCGCCACCACGCCTGGCTAATTTTTTGTATTTTTAGTAGAGACAGGGTTTCACCGTGTTAGCCAGGATGGTCTCAATCTCCTGACCTCATGATCCACCCACCTCGACCTCCCAAAGTGCTGGGATTACAGGCGTGAGCCATTGCGCCTGGCCCCTTTTTAAAAATTATTTGAATTCATGAATCTTCATGAGTTACTCAGTCTCTACTGTTCTTTAGTACAAACTACCTGGCATATATGATTCAAAACATACTAAAAGTCTAATGCTCTAAATTTTCCATTACTTCAAAATATCCTTAAAATTTAAAGGTTAGCTTTCAACATAAGTAAGTGCCTGCCTATAAAAGAGTTAAATTTCATGTTTATTTTTTTCTTCGTTGGAGGTGGAGTATCACTCTGTCACCCAGCCTAAAGTGCGGTGGCATGATGAGGGGTCACTGCAGCGTTAAACTCCTGGGCTCAAGCGATCCTTCAAATTTCATGTTCTTTAGAACAAGGAAATAAGGAACAGGTATTTCTATGAATATTTTGTAAGTGCCGAGGATTCTAAGAAATGTTACCTAACAATTTACATAAATAATATACTAATTTCCTACAATTTCTCTTACAAAATATTTTCCTTCCACACGTTGTAAAGTAAACATTTGTTGGACTGATTGTTACATGGCCCAGTGTTATGTGATCGTGTAATGAAAGACTCTTTCATATACACAAGGATAGAATTAAAACTTACCATGGAATCTGTAACTCTAAATTTCCTCTCTTCTGTGGTTGAAACATAATTATGTTGCATTTACATAGTTTTTTTTTTTTTTCAGTTTTTACATTGGGTTTATTTGTTCTTTGTAAAAAGGGGAAAAAAGTAAAGCTATGCTTGTTTGTATACAGAAGAGATTTAATCTCTCTGTGGCTGCCCAGATATTTCTTTTGCCACAGAACCAGTCTTCATGACCTTTCAGGGTTTATGCAAAACATAAAATAGAATATATGTTTTACATGTTTGTATCAACAAGAACATTTTTCTTTCACATTTTCATTTTTGTTTTTCATCTGCATACTTTTAAAAGCATGTAGATTTAACTGAGATACAAAAGTGTCAAATGGAGAGTAATTACGTGAATCATTTAATCTTCAGAATCTTGGTTTTCTCATTTTAAAACAGGCTTTAGGGATTTTTAAATTTGAGGATTATGTGGGTTTTATTTTTCCACATTCTGTATCTCATCCAGCCAGTTATGATATGCACTCATATTAATAGCTGAAAGAATGGGCTTCTTCTAAGTACTATTTACTGGGGGAGCACATATGTGTATCTGTGTGTTCACAATAAAATGAAAAGCCTTTAAAATGTTTTTAATTTGTAAAATATACATAAAGGAAAGTGCATAATGAAAATTAAAACATTAGTAAATTATTGGAAGGGAAACACTTATGTAACTGCCATCCAAGTCAAGAAATAGAATATTGTCATTATTATAAACCCCTGACTGCCTGTGCTCATAGCCCACCTAGTGCCACCTCTCTTTACTCTGGGGATGGCTCCTTGTTTTGCCTTTATTGTAATTAGGATCTTGCTTCTTTTTCATAATTTTATACTTGAGAATGCATCTCTATAAACTGCAGCTTAGTTTTGTTTCTGTTTGGAGTGTATCTGAATGAAAGCATAAAGTGTTTTGTCTGACATTTTGTTCTAAATTACGGGTTATTTTTACACTTAATTGTTTAGTTTAGTGAGTTTTCATAATTGTATACAGCCATGTAACCAGCAGGCAAAAGTAATTATAAAACATGTCCTTCATCCAGGAAAGTTTTCTCATGTTATGTTTCAATCAATTTTCATACCCACTCTAAGCAACCACTTTTTTATTTCCATCACTATAGATTAGAATTGCATATTCTCGCATTGGAACTTCTGAGTCATCACAGAGTACATGTTTCACTTTACTAAAAACTTTCAAATAGTACACAGAAGTGATTATACGATTTTACACTCCTACCAGTGCCAATACTTAGTGCTGTCAGTCTTTTTTTAAAAAATGTAGTCATTCTAATAGGATGAAATGGTATGTCATTGTAGATTTCATTTTCATTTTTCTGATGACTAATGATGATATTGAGTAACTTTCCATATGTTTATTACCAACTTGTATATATTGTTTTGTGGCCTGTTAAAGTCTTTTGCCCATTTTTAATTGGATTGTTTCTCTTTTGTTGCAGTCCATTACGTATTCTGAATACGTTTGCATTATTAGATGTATGTACTGTGGAGTAATTTTTCACCAATAAGCATTAAGATTTCCTTTTGAGCAGAAACCTTTAATATGGTTTTCAATTGTCCTTTAAGGTTCGTGGGATTCTGTGCTGTCTGTGATCAAACTAGTTTTTAAGTATGGCTTGAAAGGGAGTCAAAATTAATTGTTTCATACAGTATCCATTTGTCCCAGTACCATTTATTGAAAACACGATTTTTCATTTGATTATCTTGGTATCTCAGTTGAAATTCAATTGCCTGTAAATGAATGGGTCTATTTCTGAACTAATTTAAGGAAAATGGAAATCTTAATGATATTGAGAATGTCAAGCCATCAATAAGGCATATATTGCCATTTATTTGGGTCTTCCATTTCTGTCAGCAATACCTTGTAGTTGCAATGTAGAGTATTGCACATTTTGCATTATACTTTTTCTAGTTATCTACTTACTTGTGGTTTTGTGATTGATAATCATTTTTAATTTTTTGCCACTTGTTTGTTACAAGTACTGGGTATGTAATTACATTTTGAATATACCTTTGTATATTCAAATATACCTTTATGTATGCTGACAAACTTGCTAACTTTATTTTTTCTAATTTTTTTTGTAGATATCATAGGGTTTTCTACATGTAGAAATCCATAATCTGCAAATAATGACAGTTCACTTCTCCCCAGAATCCTTATGCCTGTTATTCGTTTTTTGTGTGTGCTTTATTAAGCAGGCCAAGACCTCTGTTACAGTCAAGTGAGTGCAAACATATATGTTCTGTACCTAATCTGGGAGAAAGCATTCTGTTTTTAAGTGTGATGTTAGTGGTAGGTTTTTGTAGATGTTTTATCAGATTGAAAAAGTTTCTTTCTATTCCTAGTTTGCTGTGAGATTTACATTTTAATAAGAATGGATTTTTGAATTTTATACGATGCTCTTCTATATCTATTGAGATGATCGGATGATTTTTCTTTTGTTCTATTAATAAAGTGACTTACCTTGATTTGTTTTGGAAGGATGAGCCAACCTTCCATTCCTTGGATAAAATCACTCTGATCATGTTGCGTTACCTTTTCCATGCATTCTTGTGTTCAAGTTGCTGATATTTTATATTTTGTGTTTATGTTCATGAGATATGTCGGTGTGTAGTTTTCTTTCCTTGCAATATCTTTATCATTGTTAGTATCAGGGTTATGTAGGCCTTATAGGGCAAGTTGAGAAATTATTTTTTCTCTTTATTTTCTGATAGATTTTGTGTAGGATTATTTTTTCTTAAATATTGACATAATTCACTTAGCAAAATTATCTAAGTTGGAGTTTTCTTTGTGAAAAATATTCCTTTTTAATTGGTTTTTGAAATTACAAATTCAATTTACTTAAAGATATGGCACTATGTGGTTTTCAATTCCTTCTTGGGTCAGTTTTGGTAATTTGTGTTTCTCAAGAAATATGCTCATTTTATTTTATTTATTTTACATATAAAGTTCTTTTATTGTTGTTTTCTTTTCATATATATATTTTGTATATATATATGCTAGATATAAAGTTATTTTATTTGTTGTTGTTTTCTTTTCTTTTTTTCTTTTTCTCTTTCTTTTTTCTTTTTTTTTTTTTTTGAGGCAGAGTTTCACTCTTTCATCCAGGCTGGAAGGCAGTGGCACTACAGCCTTGACCTTCTGGACTCAAGTGATCCTCTCCACTCAGCCTACCAAGTAGCTGGGGCTACAGGCCCATGCCACCATGCCCGGCTAATTTTTGTAGAGACAGGGTTTCACCATGCTGCCATGTGGGTCTTGAACCCCTGAGCTCAAGCTCAAGCCTAAATTATTTGTAATATCCTTATATTATTCATTTTATTATTCTTTTAATCTTTGTAGATTCTATAATGATAGTAGTTCTTATTTTTCTCTCTCTCCTTCAATCTCTTTTTTGGGAGGACCATGGTCCATTAAAAAATAATCTGTGAGCTAAGTATTTTTATATTTTCAATTGGTTTTGCAAACAAAAACAAAAACAAAGCAAAGAAGACTATTCAATAGAGCTTATATGTTACCTACAAAGCCTAAAATATTTTTATATTACATATTATATTACATATTACATATTGTATTACAGAAAAAGTTTGTCAACCTTTCTTTAGTGGTTTGCCATTTTTATTCACCTTTTAGAAGAACCAACTTTTGACTTTATTTTCTCTATTTTTGTCTATTCCCTATTTCATTAATATCTGCCTTTATTTTTAATTATTCTATTTATTGTACTTATTTGTGTTTAACTTTGGCTTCTTTTTCTAGCTTCTTAAGGTAAAAGCTGTGTTCATTGGTATTATAGGCCAATTCTTGTCTTATATACATTTTTAAAGGTATACATTTTTCTTTAAGCACAGTTTTAGCCTCAATCCCATAAACGTAAGTTGTGATTTCATTTTTATTTAATTCAGAATAGTTTCTATTTTTTGTGTGATTTACCTTGGACCCAGGGATTATTTGCAAGTGCTGCTTAATTTCTAAAACTGGTTATTTTCCAGATCCCATGTTGTTATTGATTTCTAGTTTAAAACCACAAAGTCAGGGATGATATTATATGTGATTTCAGTTCTTTCATATTTGGCTTTATGACTCAGCCATCTGGTCTGTATTTGTCAATATTCCCTTTGCACTGAGAGAAAACTGTGTATTCTGCAGTAGTTGTCTGCAGTGTTTTTAAATGTTGATTAAGTTAAATTGGTTAAGTGTGTTTTTCAGTCTTTTCTATCTTTACCATTTTTTAAATTTTATTTTATCAACTCCTCAGAAAGGGGTGTGAAAATTTTCAATCATGATTGTAGCTTTGTTTATTTCTAGTTTTTTCTCCCTAGAGTTGTCCTTTGAACAACACAGGGGTTAGAGACGCTAACCCTCCATGCAGTCAAAAATCTGTGTATAATTTTGGCTTTCCCAAAACTTAGCTACTAATAGCCTACTGTTGACCAGAAGCCTTACCAATAACATAAACAATTAGCATGTGTTTTGTATGTTATATACTGATTTCTTACAATAATGTAAGCTAGAGAAAAGAAAATATTATTAAGAAAATTCTAAGGAAGAGAAAATGTAATTACTATTCATTAAGTGGAAGTGAATCATCATAAAGGTCTTCATCTTGGTCATCTTCATGTGGAGCAGGCTGAGGAGGAGGAGGAAGAAGAGGTGTTGGCCTTGCTGTCTCAGGGGTGGCGGAGGTGGAAGGAAATTCACATGTAAGTGGTCCCACACAGCTCAAACCCATGTTATTCAAGGGTCAACTGTATTTATAATTCTCTTCATTGACAGTGAGAAACTGACTTCTGTTCTTACTGTCCTTACTTATTTGATCAATTTCCCTGTATGTAACCAAGCTTTCATTCACCAAGCATCCCCATCTCCTCCCCTTCATAGATGCTCTCCTCACCCTGTGCTGATTCTGATTTACCATGCTGGATTACCCACCTACCAAAATGTTCTCTTCACCCCATTCAGGCTCTAGTTCACCATGTTAGGCCACCTTCCCCTAGTATGTCTGCCCTCCTCACCCTGCTCAGCTTTTGACCTCCTGTGCCACGCTGCTCCACTATATTGGCCCTTTCTTTCACACTTTTCAATCTCTGTCCCCACATACCGGCTGATTTTCAATGAGGATATTCACCTTATTCTGCCAGGGTTCTGACTTCCTGCATTGGGTTGCACCACTAAAGATTGCTTCAGTCACTCTATTTAGATTCTAATATCTTGCGACTGTTTCCCCCTACACTTAGAAAGATTCTCTCCTCATCCTTCTTGTGCTCTAACACTCCATGCTGGACCATTAAAGCAACCTTGTTGGTTCACCTGCCAATTGAGTCCATATATATGAACAAACGTGAACAGTTTGTGCCCATATTGTAGGCATGGTTAAGGTCTAGAGTTTCTTTCTGGCAATATCATGGATGACTACTTTGTTCTGCCCCACACAGTGGCTTTGCTGTGCTCTATTTACTGACTTTAGGGCTAAGGCAAGGGGATTTACTATCCCTTTTGAAGGATGTTTTCACTGGATACAGAAGTCTAGGTTGACAGTTCTTTTTCTTCTAGCATTTTATAAATGCCATTCTATTGTCTTCTTGCCCTCGCTGTTTCTTACGAGAAGTCTGAATTCAATCATATCATAATTCTCTATAACTACTGTGCTATGTGTACTGTTCCCTCACATTTACATGTTGAAACTTAATCCCCATTGTGAGAAAATTTAGAGCTGAGACTTTTGGGAAGTGATTAGGACATGAGGGTAGAGGCCTCATGAATGAAATTAATGCCCTTTTAAAAGAATCCCCAGAGAGCTCCTTTGCCCCTTCTACCATGTGAAGTTAAGGTGAAAATATGGTTGTCTATGAACCAGTAAGCAGGCCCTCACTAGACACTGAACCTGCCTGCCTTTATCTTTGACCTCCCAGCCTCCAGAACTGTGAGAAATAAATGTGTGTTGTTTACAAGCCACCCAGCCTATGGCATTCTGTTATTGTAGCCTGAAGGGACTAAGCCACATGTATTTTTTTTCTTTGGTTGCTTTTAAGATTGGCTTTTTACCTTTGGGTTTCAGCCATTTGATTATGATGTGTGTAGGTGTGGTTTTACTTTCATTTATATTGTGGTTTTTACTTTCATTTAGGGTTTACTGAGCTTCTTGGACCTATGGATTAATGTCTACCATCAATTTTGGGGAAGATTGCGATTATCGCCTTCACAGATATTCTTTGGTCCTATTCTCTCTCTGTCCTCTTCTTAGTATTCCAATCACGCATATGTTGTTTCATTTAATAATATTTCACAGACATTTAACTCTGTTGCTTCTTTTTCGAAGGAGGAAAAGTCAGGCTTTTCTCCATTTTTCTGTTTGGATATAATTTATTGCCTTGAATTCACAGATCCCTTTGTCTTCTGTGTCTAGTTTGCTGTTAAGCCCATCTAATGAATTCTTCATTTCTAATACTGTAGTTTTCAAATATAGCATTTCTATTTTATATACATATATAAAGTATGTGTATACATGCATATTTATACATACACTATATATACACACACACACATATATCCATATTTATAAATAATAGAAATGCTGTATTTCTCCTTTGCCTACAGAGGAGATAACCACAAATTGGTCATTAAAGGGAACAGATTAAACATTTATTCTGCCTGTATGGAGGAACTGTAACTGAGCTGTAGTTAATGAAAGAAAAGCTCTTTTTCATAGAATAATGCCAAGTAACAAATTGAGAAAATGAACAGAATTAGAAAAATCACTATTTTACAACTCCCAATAAAATAATTATTTTAGGCAAGGATAATGAATGGATTCTAAAACTTAAAATAGGGAATGATTGTTGGAATAGGACTTTCTCAGGGTGACACAATATGACCCCACAGGTTGTTATACAATGAAAAGAAAAAATGGCATCTTTACGATGGAAAGATCTGGTGGTCACCAGCATAATTAAATTCAGCATTGCTAACTCAGCATTGCTGAAAGTTGGACAACTTTTAGCATTGCTGAAAGTTGGACAACTAGATGTTTTGTGCCTCTTGATGTGTTGCAATGCATGGGATATAATTGGCTCTCACTTAGTATTTATTGTTTGATCTTATTTTTTTATATGGCTGCATAGTACTCCATGGTGTATATGTACATTTTCTTTATCCAGTCTACCATTGATGGGCATTTAGGTTGATTCTATGTCTTTGCTACTGTAAATTTTGCTGCAGTAAACATATACATTCATGTATCTTTATGGTAGAATGATTTATATTCCTTTGGGTTTATACCTAATAATGGGATTGCTGGGTTGAATATTCGTTGTGTTAAGTTCTTTGAGAAATCTCCGAACTGCTTTCCACAGTGCCTGAACTAATTTGCATTCCTACCAGCAGTGTACAAGTTTTCCCTTTTCTCCACAACCTTGCCAGCATCTGTTATTTTTCGACTTTTTCATGATAGCCATTCTGACTGATGTGACATGGTATCTCCTTGTGGTTTTCATTTGCACTTCTCTAATGATCAGTGATGTTGAACATTTTTCAGTGTGCTTGCTGGCCGCATGTATGTCTTCTTTTGAGACGGATCTGTTCATGTGCTTTGACCACTTTTCAATGGGGTTATTCAGGTTTTGCTTGTTAATTTAAGTTCCTTATAGATTGTGGATATTAGACTTTTGTCAGATGCGTAGTTTGCATATATTTTCTCCCATTCTGTAGGTTTATCTGTTTACTCTGTGGATAGTTTCTTTTGCTGTGCAGAAGCTCTCTTTAGTTTAATTAGGTCTCGTTTGTTCATTTTTATTTTGTTGTAATTGTTTTTGAAACAACATGCTTAGAGCTGGAGACCATTACCATAAGCAAATTAATGCAGGGATAGAAAACCAAATACCGCATGTTCTCACTTGTCAGTGGGAAGCGAACACTGAGTACACATGGACACAAAGAAGGTAACAACAGACTCCAGGGCCTACTTGAAGGTGGAGGGTGGTGGAGGGTGAGGATCGAAAAACTACCTATCAGGTACATGCTTATTATCTGGGTAACAAAATAATCTGTACACCAAACCCCGTGACATGGAATTTACCTGTGTAACAAACCTGCACATGTAGCCCGAAACTAAAATAAAAGTTTAGAAAAAGAAGGAAAAACATATTTACTATATGATGAATAATTTTTCTGACAAGAAAGGTTTCTAGAGTCTTTCTAATCATATTGCTTATACCAAGTATAAAAGCATAGACTATCTTCCTGCTTTCCAAAGGCCAAAGAATTTCTGACATACTTTTCCCAAGACTGCCACATTCACATCTTTTCTCCAAATTTGTTATCCCATAGCCTCTTTGGAATAACACATAGAGGTAGAAATGTAAAAAACCTTAAGGATTTTTTTTAAAGGTAAAATTCTCTTCTAATCTGTTTTTCCCAGGGGATGATAATTTCAATTCTGACATACATTTATGTTTCCCATTTTATTGAATTACCAACTTGGTTTCAAAACTTGTAGATGACAGTCACATCTTTTAATGTTGTGGTTTAAGAACGTCATGTTCTTTTAAGCAAACCACACTTAGTTTGAGCCACTGTCATTCAATAATATTTATCAGTGTAATTTTCAGCAAATACTGTGAAGTTTTTAGAAAACATGAAAAATTATGGTTTCAAAATAGATATATTGATATTGCCAGAAAGAAACCCTACAATCTTGCCCGTGCCCACAGTATGGGCACAAACTGTTCACATTTGTTCATATATGTGGCCTCAATGGGCAGGCGAGCCAGCCAAACTTCATAGCAGTCCTGGAAAATGTTAATATAACAAGAGCCTGAGAAACAGAGCAAGCAGCTGCATCTTTTTGGTTTGTTTATTTTTTTTAAATAACCAAAAATACGTACATGGATTCATCTTCTAGAGCTGTTATTTTGCCAGCCAGGCAGTTTGATTTCTGGGATATAGCTGAAGATCTTGAAAGCATGTAATTCAGTTTTGTTTTTATAATGTCAAGAAATTAATGTAGGATTCTATTGCTATACAAAATGAGAAGAGCTACCATACTGCTGGAAATGAATTCAGAGCAAGATGCTAATCAAGTAAGAGAACTATGTAAGGGGTAGACCTGTTGAAAATGGAGAGTGGTATAAATGGACACCACCTATAAGCCCATCACTGTATATGCAGAAAGCAATGAAGTTGTCAAGAAATTCTGAGAAAATACACTTTCCACTTAGAGACAACTTCAAATGAAAACTTTACTGCTTACATTTAGAATTTGAAGATGTATTTTGCAAGTATGAGGTTTAAGGAGGAATGTACTTGTGTTGGGAGAGATTTTTGATTCATTGAAGAAGAGTAAGCAAAGGCTGTCTTGTTTCAGATCCATTTCACCAATATTCGCTGGTGTGGTAGCCTGCTGGGAGTGTGGTAGCCTGCTGGGAGTGTGGTGGGAAACACAGAATTCCTGCTATCATGGAGATTACATGGTAATTTGGGAGATAAGAAGCACACAACACACAACTACAAGGCAAAGTAATGTGGTATGAGGTGCAGGAAAAGGGAGAGCAAAATTAAAAAGAAGCTTAAAGGAGGAAGATGCCAAAGGATTTGTGAAAGAGGTTTTGTTGTAGACCTTAAGTGATGGATTATTATGTAAAATATGGAGATGGCTGGGAAACAACTATAGTTGAAAAGTATAACAGGGGGAGAATCTCTGTGGTCTGTGAGTAAACTGGTGTCTTCTGTCTGTGGTCATGTGAAACCCCGTGCTCCATTTGTTGCAGCATTTATTACAGATTATAATGGTCTGTTTATCACCCTCACGAGACTGTAGTTTCCCAATGATCAATTAAAACACAGTCAGTCCACATTATTTGTAGATTCTGAGTTGACGAATTCATATACTCTCTAAACTTTATTTATAACCCCTAAATCAGTAGTCACGTCACTTGCGCTGTCATTCCTGGACGTGCAAAGTAGGGACACATTTTGAGTCACCTGGTGCACATGTTCTCTGCTGAGGTCCAAAAAGGTGACATTTTGACTTTTCGTTCCAGTTCTCACCCTGTGAATAGCTCGTCCATTTGGCAGTCTGTTTAGTGCCACGTTTTTCACAGTCTGTGCTCTCGGATGGTGATTTTGCTGTTTTAATATGGTCCCTAAGCGTAGTGCTGAAGTGCTGCCCAGTGTTCCTAAGTGCAGGAAGGTTGCGATGTTCATTTTGGAAAAAATCTGTGTATTCCCTAAACGCCATTCCGGCACAAGGTATAGAGCTGTTGGCCATAAGTCCAATATTCATGATTCAACAATCTGTATCAAATAAGGTGTCTTTAAAGAGAAATACACGTGAAACAACGTTATATATTGATTGGTTGATGAAAACGTTCTGACCAGTGGCTCATGGGAACCCACTTTATATATACCCTAGGAACAGTAGTTCAGTATTTGTTCATCTAAGGTTTGCAGTGACTTGATAGAACATAACTTCCCCTGATGAGAATTGACTGTATCCATTTTGTTTGTTTGTTTTTGAGACAGGGTCTGGCTCTGTCATCCAGGTTAAAGTGCAGTGGTGCAATCTGGGCTCACTGCAACCTCTGCTTCCTGGGCTCAAGTCATCCTCCTACCTTCGCCTTCCAAGTAGCTGAGATTAGAGTCATGTACCACCATGCCTGGCTAATTTTTTTTTTTTTTGTATTTTTTGTAGAGACAGGGTCCTTTGTTGCCTGGGCTAGTCTTGAACTCCTGAGCTCATGCGATCCACCCACCTTGGCCTCCCGAAGTGTTAGGATTTACAGGCGTGAGCCACCGTTTCTGACCCAAGTGTATCGGTTATTTCTGTATGCCTAGTACTTAGTGTTTAGCAGATAGTCAAGGAGTCTTATGAGAAATTCCAGCTCCCTAAAAAATTTAAATACCGAACTTTGGCATTGCAGCTTAATACCATGAAGGCAACGGGAGGCCATTGGAGACTTTTTTCCCTAGGAGTGATCTTTGGGTTGTGAATTGTTTAACAGGCACTGATTAAATGTGCTAGCTAGTGTCATGAACAGAATTAATATCCCTGGCACCCTGCTCTCAAGGAGCTATTGCAGAAACTCTAAAAGTGTCTTTAGGAAGATTAATTTGCAGCAATTTGTAAGATGGATTGAGATTGAGAAAAACTGAAGACACAAAACCAAGTTATTCTCTCACACAACGATCCTGAGATGAAATGGCAAAGACTGGGATTTGGGTAATCAAATAGAAAACAGGGAAATGGGCAGATACTTAAGTTATTGTGAAGTAAAATTTAGCAATAAATGAGTTCATGCAGAGGACGAGGGAGATGGAAGGGATAAAGTTAAACTCTGAAGTTTACCACTCCTGACTTTGTTAGTTCCTGTGGTTGCAAATGTTTTTCAATCATGTTCTTGTCATAGGAAGTTGTCATTCTGTACTGTTCTGAGTCTTTTTTTTTTTTTTTCCCCCTCAAATGAAGACTCACTCTGTCGCCCAGGCTGGAGTGCAGTGGTGCAATCTCGGCTCACTGCAACCTCCGCCTCCCGGGTTCAAGCGATTGTCCTGCCTCAGCCTCATGAGTAGCTGGGACTACAGGCACGTGCCACCATGCCTGATTTGTTTTTGTATTTTTAGTAGAGACAGGATTTAGCCACTTTGGCCAGGTTGGTCTTGAACTCCTGACCTCAAGTGATCTGCCTGCCTTCGCCTCCCAAACGGTGGGGATTACAGGTGTGAGTCACTGGGCCCCGCCCCTGAGTCTTCTTTTAAGATACCAGTAATGGGACCAAAATCCTCACTCATTGTAACTAAGTGGCTGATGAATTGCCTAGGGTTTGGGTTGAAAATGGTAAATGATAGATCTAATTTTACAATTATAGTGAATTTTTATAGTTAATTGTGAAATTTTGTCTATAACTTGTTTAAAGTTAATTGTGAAATTATGTCCAGTATTGAACGATCCTTTTTTTTAAATTTCAAATTTCTGCCATCCAAATGACTTCCACTGTGATGGCAAGTTATTTCTGGCCAGCAGTGTACAGTTACATATCACTGATGCCAAGTTTGCTGCGAAATTTACAAGAAGATAGGGCAGACCATTATTCACTGTTGTTCATTATGACATTTTTTATGAAAAAAATAGAGGCTCAGAGATCGGCATTAGTTATATTTTAAGTAGCATATGGGAGGCAATATGACTTTTCAGTTTAAATTTGAAAAGCAAATTTTCATTGTGAAGTGCCAGTATGTTTCTTTAGAGTTTCCATTAATTGAGAAATAAAACTTTGTTTTCTCTCAGCATGGTATGAAAGTTTCAGGTTTGAAAACCTATTTACTTAAGCTTTACTTTAAAATAATTTTTTAGTGTATTTTTTCTTATTAGAAGTCCTTTTTTAAGACTGTTTTTATCCTGATATAGGCTATTTGCGTCACCAGGGTTTTTCAGTGCTCTTTTTCAGCATCACTAATTTTATAAGGTTATGCAAAACTGATCTCCTACTTGAAAACTTTGGAATAATATGTTTTTTCCCCCCTGGTAAACTCATCTAAGATAATCAAGACATCTAAATGTTTTTATGTCAATTTTCAAGGAAGAATTTGAATGGCATTTTAAGCTAGTATTTATTCTATCTGTGGCTCAATACTACATGTGTTTAATTCAACTTGAGATTACAAATCAAAGGAATTTCGATGCCCTTTATCTTTTTTCATCTGCTTTGAGTTTAATATACCTTTCTGAACAAAGCCATGTTTGTAAAGGTTATTAAGTTTTGTTTGGCCTTCTTCTCCGCTGTGAGTACCCAGTGGACCTTACTGCGAGGTTATGCTCCTGGACTGATTGATATATAAACAGAAGACAGATGGTGTAGAGATGGCTCTGATGATAATTCATTTTTCAGCTAGTCATGAAGCTATTTTGATTACAGTGTGTTTAAGTAATTATAACACAGTCTGCAATGTTACTCTTGCTGGGAAGGGTGCACATGGAAAACAAGTTACGTGTTATTCATGCCCAACAAAGGATGCACTGTGGTGTAATGATTTTAATTCCTAATGCTAGATTAGGACTGAAAGCGTTTAAAATATGTCATACAGTAAGGTAAGTCAATTAAACATGGACCAAATAAAAAAGGTAACTGCACAGTTTTGAGGCATAAATATTTGTTTTGGAAAGTATTTAGATGTTACTATATGAAAGAAACCAGTATTTTTACATTTAGGTAACAGTCTGTGTACAGCTAATTAAAAAATTACATGGCTTGATTTTCAGTTTATGTGAATCATAATCATCATGCAGCTTGTTTTCTGTGTCATGGATTTAAAACTGAAATCAGAGGGCTGACAATTCAACAGCATGTTACCTCCCTACTGTTGATGAAGTTTTGAAAAAAAAAAAAATCTAAGCAAAATATCAAAAGTTGAAAAAAATAATTAAAATTGTGTAAATAAGTGGGTCATTAAAATGGTTTGTCTTCACATATTAATGACAGTTTATGTCATGATTTTGTGTTCCATGATAGCATAATTGATCGCTTAGATGGAGTTCGTTTGTTGTGGTCCCTGCTGAAAAATCCTCACCCAGACGTGAAGGCCAGCGCAGCGTGGGCACTCTGTCCATGCATCGAAAATGCAAAGGTAAGAACGGACTGCAAGTCAGTCTCTTCTAGAATCTCTAATACTACACTGAAAAATGCCACCACAGGTGACTAATTGCTTTCTACTTACTCTAAGTCAGATTTATCTGGTGGGAGAGAGTGTTGCACAATGTTTATGCCAAAATAATTTTGGAGCATTGCCTTTTTTCTGGTCAGTTTTAAAATGCAAAGCCAAACTAGCCAAAGATGGTGGTGTTTGCCAAGTTCTAGCTGATTGGTGCAATGGAAGCAAGCATCTCAGGTAAATCAGAGTGAGGACAAGTTGACTGTTCTTGTCTCTTGAGGGATAAGGAAATTGTCTGCATTTACCTGCTATGTAGAGAGAGTGCAGCCACTGGGGAGACATGACTGCTTCTCTTGTCGTTACAGCCTGCAGTGAGAGAGCACTATGTTCTGTGTTGCCTTGAAAAGGTCATATGATTTCAATGACTCACTTTTCTTATCTGTCACTAAAAAGAGGAGACCAGAAGTTTCTGAAATCGATTTTAGCCCTTGATTTGTAAATTTTATTATTTACTTTGAAGATCACTTTTCAGCTTATTTCTCTTAACATTTTTTCTATAGGTTTAGAGATTGCCCTTTAAGATCCTTGTTGCTGAAGTTATTTCTGCCTGTTGAATATTTTTTAAAATTATACTTTTAAGTTCTGGGATACATGTGCAGACCATGCAGGTTTGTTACATAGCTATACACATGCCATGGTGGTTTGCTCCACCCATCAACCCATCATCTACATTAGGTATTTCTTCTAATGCTATTCCTCCCCTAGTCCCCCACCATCTGACAGGCCCTGGTGTGTGATGTTTCCCTCCCTGTGTCCATGCATTCTCGTTGTTCAGCTCCCACTTATGAGTGAGAACATACAGCGTTTGGTTTTCTGTTCCTGTGTTAGTTTGCTGAGAATGATGGTTTCCAGCTTCATTCATGTCCCTGCAAAGGACATGAACTCATCCTTTTTTATGGCTGCATAGTGTTACAGGGTGTATATATGCCACCTTTTCTTTATCCAGTCTATCATTGATGGGCATTTGGGTTGGTTCCAAGTCTTTGCTATTGCGAATAGTGCTGCAATAAACATATAAATGTGCATGTGTCTTTATAGTAGACTGATTTATAATCCTTTAGGTATATACCCAGTAATGGGATTGCTGGGTAAAATGGTATTCATGGTTCTAGATCCTTGAGGAATTGCCACACTGTCTTCCACAATGGTTGAACTAATTTATACTCCCACCAACAGTGTAAAAGCATTTCTATTTCTTCACATCCTCTCCAGCATCTGTTGTTTCCTGACTTTTTAGTGATCGCCATTCTAACTGGTGTGAGATGGTATCTCACTGTGGTTTTGATTTGCATTCCTCTAATGACCAGTGATGATGAACTTTTTTTCATATGTTCATTGGTCGCATAAATGTCTTTTTTTAAGAAGTGTGTTTTCATATCTTTTGCCCACTTTTTGATGGAGTTGTTTGTTTTCTCTCATAAATTTGTTTAAGTCCCTTGTAGATTCTGGATATTAGCCCTTTGTCAGATGGATTGCAAACATTTTTTCCCATTCTGTAGGTTGCCTGCTCACTCTGATGACAGTTTCTTTTGCTGTGCAGAACTTTTTAGTTTAATTCTATCCCATTTGTCAATTTTGGCTTTTGTTGCCATTGCTTTTGGTGTTTTAGTCATGAAAGCTTTGCCCATGCCTATGTCCTGAATGGTATTGCCTAGGTTTTCTTCTAGGGCTTTTATGGTTTTAGGTCTTACATTTAAGTCTTTAATCCATCTTGAGTTAATTTTTGTATAAGGTGTAAGGAAGAGGTCCAGTTTCAGTTTTCTGCATATGGCTAGCCAGTTTTCCCAACACCTTTTATTAAATAGGGAATCCTTTCCCCATTTCTGTTTTTTTCAGGTTTATCAAAGATTAGATGGTTGTAGATGTGTGGCATTATTTCTGAGGCCTCTGTTCCATTGGTCTATATCTCTGTTTTGGTACCAGTACCATACAGTTTTAGTTACTGTAGCCTTGTACTATAGTTTGAAGTCAGCAAGTGTGATGCCTCCAGCCTTGTTCTTTTGGCTTAATATTGTCTTGGATATACAGGATCTTTTTTGGTTACATATGAAATTTGAAGTCGTTTTTTGAAATTCTGTGAAGAACTCCAATGGTAGCTTGATGGGGATAGCATTTAATCTATAAATTACTTTGGGCAGTATGGCCATTTTCACAATATTGTTTCTTCCTATCCATGAGCATGGAACCTTTTTCCATTTGTTTGTGTCCTCTCTTATTTCCTTGAGCAGTGGTTTGCAGTTCTCCTTGAAGAGGTCCTTCACATCCCTTGTAAGTTGTATTCCTAGGTATTTTTTTTTTCACTGACAAAAAAGGATTTATTTACAGTGTAAAATTTATCATACATTTGTTTTTTTGAACTGAACATAACCTCAAGATTTTATTGTCTTCATAATGAAACAAAAGATGAAATTTAGAACTGAATCTCTTGGCCCTTTCTCTTCGTATCTCCTCCCAGTTCAAAATGCTTGCATGTCCTCATAGCCAGCATCGTCTTAGATCTGCAGCTGGGCTCAGTGCTCAAGCCTTGGCGCTATCTCCTTTGTAGTTTTAGCTTTTTTCTGGAAAATTGGCTTACTTACAGAAATCAATGGCCTTGATATACACAAACAATACTTAGGTTAGAAGACTTAAGAAAACCCCATGTATAATAGCAACAAAGAAGATTAAATATTTAGAGACAAACTTATTAAGAAATGTGCAAAATCTATAAAGGGGAAATACTTCTGGAAAACACAAAAGCACGTAGAGTGGGAAGACATCCCTTGTTTTTGGCTATCACAACTCATCATCAAGATGCCCATTCCCTCCAAGCTGATTAATAAATTGAATGCCATTCCTATAAAAATACCAACAAGCTTTGTTTCATGGAGTTGGTAAGTTGATATTAAAGTTTCTATGGAAAATAAACATGCTGGAATAGTGACACAAAATGGGGGGCTAGCCCTATGGGCTATTAAAGCAAACTGTAAAGTCCCTGTATTTCAAACAGTGTGACATTGACCAGGTGAACAGGCAGACAGACCAATGGAATAGGATAGAAAGTACAGAATAGACCTAATACAAATGGGAATTTAGTATATGATAAAGGTAGCATATCAAATCTCAGAGGCAGTGATGGATTTTTTATATTTATTTATTTATATTTTTTATTTATTGAGATGGAGTTTCACTCTGTCACCCAGGCTGGAGTGCAGTGGCACAATCTCGGCTCACTGCAACCTCCACCTGCTGGGCTTAAGCAATTCTGATGCCTCAGCGTCCTGAGTGCTCAACCCAAGATTGCCGCTCTGCTTCCTGCCATGATTCCACATTCCCCGTGCATACACAGCATCCTTGCTCTTCTTGTCCTGTGCCACTTTGTGGGGTTGGTGCTTGCCACACTTCTTACAGAAAGTCTGGAAGGCTTTAGGAACGTGCACTCTGATGTTAGTTATTTCTTGTCTTCTGCTAGCTTTTGAATTTGTTTGCTCTTGCTTATCTAGTTCTTCTAATTGTGATGCTAGGGTGTCAATTTTAGATCTTTTCTGCTTTCCCTTGTGGGCATTTAGTGCTATAAATTTTCCTCTAAACACTACTTTAGCTGTTTCCCATAGATTCTGGTATGTTGTGTCATGGTCTTACTGGTTTCAAAGAACTTATTTATTTCTGCCTTAATTTTGTTATTTACACAGTATCATTCAGGAGCAGGTTGTTCAGTTTTCATTTAGTTGTGTGGTTTTGAGTGAGTTTCTTAATCCTGAGTTCTAATTTGATTGTGCTGTGGTCTGAGAGACTGTTTGTTATAATTTCCGTTCTCTTGCATTTGCCGGGGAGTGTTTTACTTCCAATTTTGTGGTCAATTTTAGCATAAGTGTGATGCTGTGCTGAGAAGAATGTATATTCTGTTGATTTGGGGTGAAGAGTTATGTAGATGTCTATTAGGTTCGCTTGTTCCAGAGCTGAGTTCAAGTCCTGAATATCCTTGTTAATTTTCTGTCTCGTTGATCTGGCTAATACTGACAATGGGTGTTAAAGTCTCCCAGTATGATTGTGTTGGAGTATAAGTCTGTTTGTAGGTCTCCAAGAACTTGCTTTATGAATCTGAGTGCTCCTGTACTGGATGCATATATATTTAGGGTAGTTAGCTCTTCTTGTTGCATTGATCCCTTTACCATTATGTAGTGCCCTTTTTTGTCTTTTTTGATCTTTGTTGGTTTAAAGTCTGTTTTAGTAGACTAGGATTGCAACCCCTGGTTTTTTTTTTGCTTTCCATTTGCTTGGTAAACATTCCTCTATTCCTTTATTTTGAGCCTATGTCTGTCTTTGCACGCAAGATGGGTGTCCCGAATACAGCACACCAATGGGTCTTGATCTTTATCCAATTTGCCAATCTGTGTCTTTTAATTGGGGCATTTAGCTCATTTACATTTAATAAAGGTTAATGTTGTTATGTGTGAATTTGATTCTGTCATTTTGATGCTAGCTGGTTATGTTGCCCATTAGTTGATGTAGTTTCTTCATAGTGTTGATAGTCTTTACAATTTGATATGTTTTTGCAGTGGCTGGTACCGGTTTTTCCTTTCCATATTTAGTGCTTCCTTCAGGAGCTTTCATAAGGCAGGCCTGGTGGTGACAAAATCTCTCAGCATTTGCTTGTCTGTAAAGGATTTTATTTCTCCTTCACTTGTGAAGCTTAGTTTGGCTGGATATGAAACTCTGGGTTGAAAATTATTTTCTTTAAGAATGTTGAATATTGGCCTCTACTCTCTTTTGGCTTGTAGGGTTTCTGCAGAGAGATCCACTATTAGTCTGATGGGCTTCCCTTTGTGGGTAACCCAACCTTTCTCTCTGTCTGCCCTTAATATTTTTTCCTTCATTTCAACCTTGATGAATCTGATGATTATGTGTCTTGGGGTTGCTCTTCTCAAGGAGTATCTTTGTGGTGTTCTCTGTATTTCCTGAATTTGAAGGTTGGCCTGTCTTGCTAGGTTGGGGAAGTTCTCCTGGATAATATCCTGAAGAGTGTTTTCCAATTCGGTTCCATTCTCTGCATCACTTTCAGGTACACCAATCAAAAGTAGGTTTGGTCTTTTCACATAGTCCCATATTTCTTGGAGGCTTTGTTTGTTCTTTTCATTCTTTTTCTCTAATCTTGTCTTCATGCTTTATTTCACTAAGATGATCTTCAATACCTGATAACCTTTCTTCCGCCTGATCGATTTGGCTATTGATACTTGTGTATGCTTCTTGAAGTTCTTGTGCTGTGTTTTTCAGCTCCATCAGGTCATTTCTGTTCTTCTCTAAACTGTTTATTCTAGTTAGCAATTTCTCTAACCTGTTTTTCAAGGTTCTTAGCTTCCTTGCATTGGGTTAGAACATGCTCCTTTAGCTCAGAGGAGTTTGTTGTTACCCACCTTCTGAGGCCTGCTTCTGTCAATTCATCAAACTCATTCTCCTTCCAGTTTTGTTCCCTTGCTGGCGAGGAGTTGTGATCCTTTGGAGGAGAAGAGACATTCTGGTTTTTGGAATTTTCAGCCTTTTTGTGCTGGGTTTTCCCCATCTTTGTGGATTTATCTACCTTTGGTCTTTGATGTTGGTGACCTTTGGATGGGGATTTTGTGTGGACGTCCTTTTTGTTGATGTTGATGCTATTCCTTTCTGTTTGTTAGTTTTCCTTCTAACAGTCAGGCCCCTCTGCTGTAGGTCTGCTCGAGGTTGCTGGAGGCCCATCCAGACCCTGTTTGCCTGGGTATCATGAGCGGAGGCTGCAGAACAGCAAAGATTGCTGCCTGTTCTTTCCTCTGGAGGCTTTGTCCCAGAGGGGCAGCTGCCAAATGCCAGCCAGAGCTCTCCTATATGAGGTTTCTGTCGACCCCTGCTGGAAGGTGTCTCCCACTCAGGAGGCCCTGGGGTCAGGGACCCACTTGAGGAGGCAGTCTGTTCCTTAGCAGAGCTTGAGTGCTGTGCTGAGAGATCCACTGCTCTCTTCAGAGCCAGCAGACAGGAATGTGTAAGTCTGATGAAGCTGTGCCCACAGCCACCTCTTCCCCCAGCTGTTCTGTCCCAGGGAGATGGGGGGTTTTACGTATGAGCTCCTGACTGGAGCTGCTGCCTTTCTTTCAGAGATGCCCTGCCCAGAGAGGAGGAATCTAGAGAGGCAGTCTGGCTACAGTGGCTTTGCTGAGCTGCGTTGGGCTCCGCTCAGTTCAAACTTCCTGGAGGCTTTGTTTACACTGTGAGGGGAAAAACCCCTACTCAAGCCTCAGTAATGGCAGATGCCCTTCCCGCACCAAGCTCGAGCATGCCAGGTCGACTTCACACTGCTATGCTCGCAGCGAGAATTTCAAGCCAGTGGATCTTAGCTTGCTGAGCTCTGTGGGAGTGGGATCTGCTGAGCTAGACCACTTGGCTCCCTGGCTTCAGCCCCCTTTCCAGGAGAATGAACAGTTCTGTCTTGCTGACATTCCAGGTGCCACTGGGATATGAAAAAAAAACCTCCTGTAGCTAGCTGAGTGTCTGCCCAAATGGCTGCCCAGTTTTGTGCTTGAAACCCATGGTCCTGGTGTTGTGGGCACCTGAGGGAATCTCCTGGTCTGTGGGTTGCAAAGACTGTGGGAAAAGTGTAGTATCTGGGCCAGAGTGTACTGTTTCTCATGGCACAGTCCCTCATTGCTTCCCTTGGCTAGGGGAGGGATTTCCCTGACCCCTTGCGCTTCCCAGGTGAGGTGACGCCCCAACCTGCTTCTGCTCACCCTCCGTGGGCTGTACCCACTGTCTAACCAGTCCCAATGAGATGAGCTGGGTACCTCAGTTGGAAATGCAGAAGTCACCTGCTTTCTGCGTCAATCTCACTGGGAGCTGCAGACCAGAGCCGTTCCTATTTGGCCATCTTGCCCAGGTCTTGTTGAATATTTTTATAGAAAGGATAGTTCTACAATAAATTTAACTTGACTCTAAATACCATCCTAAATATAATTTTTTTAAAAAGTGAATCGTAATGTGTGTTTGGAATAGAGGAGACCTATTATAAACCTATTAATAGAATCATTTGTTATCACAGCCAAAAAATTAAAAAGATCTCAAATCTTTACAGGAATCATACTACGTTATACACTGCAGCAGTAAAAAATCAATGTATTTTGGCAATGTATTCATTAATATCAATATATATCACAAATATATTGAACAAAATAAAACTTGCATAAATAGATATATAATTCCTATTAAAGTTCAAATATATTTTTTAAAGTGCCAAATTTAAATAATATTATTTACAGAGAAAGAAAGAAGCCAACTGGGGAAAGACTGATACAAATCCTTGAAGGATAGTCTTCATTAGTCACTTTAACTAATCAGCCCAGCCCTTCATTCATAAATTTAAACAATCAAAGATCACTATATATTTAAGGAATACTAACCATGTTAAAGACACACACCCACATGAACTAGCAGAACTGACTTCAGAAGAAACGGAGATAATGTAAGGAATGAAATAATTTAAAAATTATTATTTTCAGAGACACCTAAGGGTTGTTATTAAACACCATTATTAAAAATTCGTAGGCTTAAAACTGATTTTTTTGGAAACTGAAAATATATTTGGCAAAACCACAAATTTAGTAGAAAGGATGAATACTAAGATGAATAAGGCTAAATAATTATAACTAATATAATAATAACTAAAGTCCTTTCCCTTTCCTAGAAAAGGATGTTATAGATACTGATTAACTCTCAATGGTCATTGAAAATCTATATTTAAATGTCAAATTTAATGTTATCATTGGTGAGTTGCCATTTTGATAGATATTATTTCTGCTTAGTGCTGTTATTATATGTAAAGTGTGTTCTGTCTTCTTATAAATTTCAACTGTAAATCTAATTATCTATTATTGGGCTTAAAAGATTTTTCAGTATTTTCATATTCATTATTCTCACATAGGCTTTCTTTCCTGAATATCTGGCTGGTCTCCTATGCAAGCAGCCTAAAACCTGACCCAGTCCACCTCTCTCTTTGCTCTTGGCCCCAAGGTCTAAACCAGATCCAAGGCTCCCAAAAGAGCTTCTTCCTGTTCCACTTCTATTGAACTTCACCTACCCTCTGAATACTCCTTGCCTCCAGCCGCCTTCTTACTTATCTCAAGGGAAAGACAGGCTCCTGAAAAAGATCTCTGCTTGATCACATCTCTCACCAAGAACTGCCCTCTCTTGTATGCATTTATCATTGAGGCAACACAAACACTTGAAGAATCATCAACAAGGAAGTGATGTAAGCCACATGGCTAATTAGAAAATTAGCCATGTAAGAGTGGGTGACAAATTAGGCTATTACGGTAGTTCAGATGAAAATGATTAAAATTTGACCTAACACCATGGCAGTGTGGATGGAGAGAAGAGACAATATAAGAAAGAATTGAAAAGTAGAATCAGGAATTGGTGAGTGATTGGATGTTTGAATTTTTTTTTTTCTTCAACGTTGACAGCTAGGAACATGATAGAATTTTTACCAAGCATGGGAATAACGTGGTCTGAAGAAAAGATGATGGAGTTTCCTTCCTCCAGGTAGATATGTCCAGTCATTTGAATACATGAATCTGGATGTCAGGAGAGAATTCTGGATGGAGATATATGCGTAGGGTCATCAGCGTTTAGGAGGTAGTGGAGGTCTGAGAGTAGATGGAAGGGAGAGGGAGTGGAGTGAGAGGAGACCACCAATGACAGAGTGAAGTAAAGAAGGAAGGCAGGTGGGTGGGGAGGGGATGGGAAAACCAGGAGAACTTGATTACAAAAAAGCCAAGAAAGAAGAGAAATCAAGAGGGAGGGAGAATGTTCAACAGTATTATTTACCCCTAAGGGGACAATTTCCCTTGAAAAGTGAAAAGAGTACATTAAATACAGGAATTAGGTGGTCATGGTCATAACCATTTCCACTGAGAGGTGAGAGTTTAAACTGGATGGCACTGGAGGGAAAAATGAATTGAGGGGAGGAAATAGAGAAAAAGAGGATTCATAGCTTTTTCTAGAGACTCAGCTATTAAGAGAAGGAGGCCATTTATGAAACCCAGAAGATAGCTCAGGTTTAGGAAATGATAAACATGGAAGAGGCATGTGTGTGTGATTGTGTGCATGTATCTATATATCTATATCTATATACCTATATTTATCTAGAGAGAGTGCACACACACAAGCACAGATGGAGAAAAAAAGGACAGGCATGGCTCTCACTGTTCCTTAATCCTATAAGCACATTGCTCTGAGTACGGTAAACGATTTCTAGAGCACCAAGCAAAAGGATGATTCTAAAATGCCTAATTCCTGAGGGCGAGTCCAGGAAGAACAAAACCAGAAGAGCAAGAATAGAAAGGAATACTGAAAGAGGCACCTCCTTATTTCATCCAGACAACAAACGCATGGCCTACTTATCTGTCTGTCTATCTTTCAATCAATTATCCATCTATTACCTGTCAATCTATGTCTTTGAATTTGAATATTACCTACCCATCAATATCTTTGAATTTGAATCCAGAAGTGAGAAAGTTATCAAAGGGATCCTAATTAATACCTTAATATGAATTTTAAAAATCAAAGTCAGACTTTTCCTAGCAGATTGCTAATTTGGCTGATTATTTCAGCAGTGAGCACTGGCTTTTATGAGTAGGTAATAAGGAAGATATTTCCATATATTGAATTAACTAAATATGCAGGGACAAAATTTCATTGACATGTATAATATCAGAAAGTAAATCTTTGTGGCTAAATTAATGATGAACATTTTTAGATGTCAATTCAAAACAGATGAAGAAGATGCACAGCTTTTCAAAAGTGCAAGGAGATATGTGAGCAAAATGTTGAAGACACTTGTCTAGTAAACACTTGAAATGAGAGAGAGGGAAATTTAAAGCATCTTTCCTTAAGAAAGTGACCTGATTTGCAAGGCTCTTTCTTCTTAAAAGGTCCTATTTTTCAGGGTCAGAAGCTGAATATTATATTCGTCTCCCACCTTGCATCCTTCTACAACAAATCTCATTCTTCCAAAGCAGAAGGGTACTTCAGGAGTAGAATATGACGGAGGTCATGTGCTTGGAAAGGCAAGAGGAAAGAAAGCACATTTATAATGTTTAAGAATAGCATCTCATTATTTACACAGATCCCAATCAAACCATGGTTAGGGCAAGTCTATTAATAGCACTTTTGCGTGATGATGAAAAGGTATTGTTCAGATATGGCAAATACTGGCCACATGTGGCTACTCAGTGCTTGAAATGTGACTAGTAGGGCCAAAGAACTGAATTTTTAGTTATATTCAGTTTTAATTAAAGTTTAGGCCAGGCGTGGTGGCTCACATCTATAATCCCAGCACTTTGGGAGGCCGAGGCGGTTAAATAGCTTGGAGCCAGGAGTTCAAGAGCCAGCCTGGCCAACATGGCAAAACCCTGCCTCTACTAAAAATACAAAAATTTGCCAGGCGTGGTGGTGCATGCCTGTAATCCCAGCTACTCGGGAGGCACAAGAATCATTTGAACCCGGGAGGCTGCAGTTGTAGTGAGCTGAGATTGCTCCAGTGCACTGGGTGACAGAGCTAGATTCCATCTCGAATAAGAAATAAAAATAAAAATGTGTAAATAGTTACGTGTAGTTAGTGGCTATTGTTTTGGTGCCCAGGTCTGAGATATGCAAGTAAGAGAGAGTTGTTTTGGTAAGCCATCTGCTATGAAAAGTTGTAAATCTCAAGAATTAAATGAGTTTGTGTGTGCTTACATGTTCATTATGTAAGTTTTAGAAACTAAAGAAAAGCAAATAAAAAAAATCAATTTTAGTAATTTTTATTTTGGGATTTTAGTGCTTTGGGATAACTGATATTAAGAGCCAACTTTTTTTTTTTTTTTAACCGATGACTAATGCGTCTCTCTCTAATTCTCTCTGTATGTCTTTCCATATCCCTGTCTAATTTTCTTTGGCTATATAGTATTATATTGTGTGGATATATCATAATTCATTTTCGTAATTAAGTTTCCAGGTTAAGGAACAGTGAGGTTGAGTGAAACAAAAATTTCATTTGAAGGCGAGCAAAGTGGCTCACACCTGTGACCCCGGAACTTGAGAGGCCAAGTGGGGAGCATTGCTTCAGCTCAGGATTTTGAGGTCAGCTAGGGGAGCATAGGGTGACTCCTTCTCTACAAAAAAAATTTTTTTTTTTTTTAAATGCACATGCCTGTAGTCCCAGCTACTCTGGAGACTAAGGTGGGAGGATTGCTTGAGCCTGGGAGGTTGAGGCTTCAGTGAGACGTGATTGTGCCACTGCACTCAAGCCTGGGCAACAAAGCAAGACCCTGTCTCAAAAAAAAAAAATTTATTTTAAGCCTTTCTAGAATGTTCTTTCACATAGGGAAAGAAAATAGTTACCGCTGACCCTTTGGTAAAAATTTTTGTTTTTACCAAAAAGTATTGTTTTACTGATATTTGTTTTACCAGTAACATTATATCATAGGTTAATCAGTGGTGATTTTCTTGGTGGTACATAAAATAATAGTTTATTTTACAATCAACTGCCTTTTGGATTAGTGGAAAATAATATGGCCAAAGATACATGTAAATGTATATCCGTGGAGGTTACGTGTACTTGGAATTTTTTTAAGGTCTCGTGTTGTGTTTATATCACTATACAAAACTTTCCCCACTTGGTTATATTAAATTTAGCATTTTCAATGAATATTTTGTATGTTCTATGTTAGAAGAATTAAACTTGTTTTCTAATAAGATTATTTATTTATTTATTTATTTATTTATACATGTATTTTTTAGAGACAGGGTCTCACTCTTGGCCCAGGCTGGAGCACAGTGGCACATTTGCTCACTACAGTGTCAATCTCCTGGGCTCAAGCAATCCTACTGCCTCAGCCCCCAGAGTAATTAGGACTCCAGGCCTGAGCCACCATGCCTGGCTAACTTTTTCAGATCAAGATAGGGTCTTGCTCTGTTGCCCAAGATGGTCTCAAACTCCTGGCTCCAGGTGATCCTCCCACCTCGGCCTCCCAAAGCCCTAGGATTACAGGCCTGAGCCACCACACTCGGCCTTCTAATAAGGTTGTAAATTCTGAGGGAGAGTAGGATGGGAAATGTTTTTTGAATATGCTGGGACATCCAGCTTGCAATAAAACAGTGGAACTAGAAGAAGAGATCATACCAAATAGTATAGCCCTTTCTTTCTCCCCCTCACTGCCCCTTTCCTATTTACGTCAGTTAGTGACTCAGCTTTCTAGGAAAGAATTGCCTTTTATTGTGTACGGAAGCATTTCTACATTGTTTTCACATACAATGCTTTTGCAAGTAACTTTAGACATACTAACTTATGAGTCATAGGATTTGGCATCATTTTGAAATAAATAACGTCTTTGTTTAGATTAATGGCACTGACAGTAATGCTGCAGAAACCAGCTATTTTAATTATAGCTGAGAGCCACATGAAAGGAAAGAAAGTACCAGTTATGCCTTTAGACAAGCTGTTGCTACTTCAGGGCCCCTGCCATGTCTGCCAGGCATCATGAAACATAAGTTCACCATGTATATGTGTGTCCATGTGGTGTGGACATGGTGAAATGTCAACTGTTCAAACCAGATGTTATCCATTGTTATCATACACATTAGAACACATTTTCAGATGTATCTGTTAAGAAAATGAATATTGTTTCTAGTGAATGTAGTACATCTTTTCTTTCTTTTCTTTTTCTTTTCTTTCTTTCTTTGTTCTTTTTTGTGACGGAGTCTGGCTCTGTCGCCCAGGTTGGAGGGCAGTAGTGCGATCTTGGCTCACTGCAACCTCTGCCTCCCAGGTTCAAGTGATTCTCCTCCCTCAGCCTCCCAAGTAGCTGGGATTACAGGAATGGACAGGCATTCGCTCCCAACCCTGGCTAATTTTTGTACTTTTAGTAGAGACGGGGTTTTGCCATGTTGGTCAGGCTAGTCTCAAACTCCTGACCACAAGTGATCTGCTCGCCTCGGCCTCCCAAAGTGCTGGGATTACAGGCATGAGTTACCACACCTGGCCGTAGTACATCTTTTCTTGTTGGGAAACATTTAAAGCTACCTGTCAGTGACTGAGCCAAGCAACCAAGTAGCAGAATCGAAGACTTCAGTAATGAATTATGGGATAATTGAGAGAAATAAAGATTCACAGTGTAAGTTGACGTTGCCTTTGCGTTATAATTATTTTGTTATTAAATGCATAAAACAAATGGAATGTGGGACTTTTGTAATAAGAAATATTAACCTTTTTGGTAGTAGACTAGCGTTTCAGTTAAGTTTAAAACTTTACTTCATTTTGGAGAAAGTATGTATGTAATAGTTATTGATAGCTTATTGGTGATAAATAAAATGTACTAGGTGAAACAGATATGTTTTTCCAGCTTAAAAATTATCTGTGCATTCGTTATCTGATTGGAAAATCGCAGTGTGAGAGTCTGTTTTATGATCTTTGTAAAACTCAAAATAATTTAAGACAGGAAATAAGCAGCTTCACTTAGAAAGCCACATGGTCTTTTTTAGTCTATCTAGAACCCAAGAAAAGAAAGTCAAACTAAAGTGAACTAGTCGTAAAAAATAATCTGCATATTTTTGAACAAGTTTTATTTGAACATTTAGCATTTGAGATATTTTCTGTGTTAGGTCTAAGAAAAGTTCTTTTTTCCTATTAAGATTGCTCAAAAGGACAGAGATCCTAAGGTTCAATCTCTGTAGTGATGTTATGTGTAAATTTCAAGAGCCGTAAGTCAGGTTGCAGACTAATAACTGCTTTGTGAAAAATGTGAGATTTGTAAATGGAAGTGAAAAACTGTTTCTTTCAAGCTGAACGATCAAACACATTTTTGGAGAAAAAGGGTGGTTGAACAGGTGTTCAGTATTATGAAGTTGTGATGTGAAGAATGCAACCGAATCTGGCAAAAATCCATATATCAAATTCTTTGTTCTTAAGAAGCAAAACTCTCTGCTGCAGAAAGTCTACTCAAATTTGTGCTCCATGAACATTGATACTGAAAAATATAAAAGTTTATATAAAAATGTAATTGTGCCATATCACACAATTATTTTCATGCCTTTTGTCAACATTTGTAAGAAACATTTTTTTCTTAAATATCATTATGTTTTTAATATTATTTGTTTTGTGAATATCACAAGATAGTGCTTAATTTCCTTAATTCTGTTTCCTTTCATTAATGAGTTTTTAAAAGTTTTTATTAAGAAAAAAATAGATGTTCAACTATATTTGCATTTTCGTAAGAAGTAATTAGTATAGTTCATATTAATGTGTGATCACCATTTCCTTATGAATTAGACAGAAAACAGGTATTCTTATTTTAGAATAAATACTCTGAATGTATAATAAGTCAGTCGTTGGGTTAGGAAGAAAACTCAATATGTCTTCCAAATCAGTAATATATAACCATGATGTATATATATGGATTTGCTACTTGTTTAGACAATGTCTGGTTTTGATATTGAAGGAAAAAAAAAAAAAAAAAACTCTAGTAATTTGAAAACCAATGACCTAAAGCTCTCCTCCAAACCAAGAAGCCAATCAGGAATTTGAGAATGATTCCCCAAAAGAGAAGAGAAGTTAATTTCTGTGAGGTTATAATACATGCTTGGGCAATTTAGCCAGGAATGTTGAGGACTGAGAATGGATGAGGCCAACTTCCTGACCACAGGTGTGACAGAACACAGCTGATCAAACAGGACAGGAATTTGACATCACCCTCTGTTTAACTTCAGCTGCCCAGTGGGCCATGCCCAATCAGGAAGCCAATGAGAACTTTGAGAAGAAGACATGTGGAGGGGTTTAGTTTCATACTAGGAATACTGCTATAAACACAAGCTCCGATTTAGCCATGTTTGGGCTGTCGAATATATCGCTGTCTGACATGGTGCCAAATAATCAACTTTTTTTTCTAAATCCAAAACATCTTTAAAATGTAATCCGCATTTGGGTTCTGCCTCCCTGTTTGGGGTCAGCTGTCATTTTCAGTCACCAAATAGTTCTAAGTATGTACCCATCTGGCCCCCAGATTCTAAAATCCTAAAAGATTAGAGTAACAAACTATAATACAAGTTTTTTTTTTTTTTTTTTTAATGTATATACCATATTTTCAAGCGGAGACATGAGGGGTCTAAGCAAAAGGAGGGCCTTAAAAAGCCTGTCTTCAGAGCACAGCTGGAAGAATCACTGGCCATAGCTCAAATCTATCACTTTCCTTTCTCCTCCCCACCTCCCCACTACTCCCTTCCCATTCCCTACTCCACAGAGGACTGCAATAGAGGCTGCTAGTCTACAAAGAGATGAAACTGACAGAAGAGTAACACAGTGTACAAAATGGTAACTTACAATGAAAAGCATTGCCTATTCTAAACAGGAATATACAGAATTATGTACCAGCCACTAACTATTCATGAAACCACTTAACCACTTAATTTTGAAAGCGCAGTTGTTTATCAGTTTTCAGTTACTTATTAAATTAATAACTTCATCTATTAAATTAATCATGTCATTATATTCACCTCAGCCAAGAGTGCCCAGCATCAAACAACGCACTCTGTCGTGATCAGATCAGAAACTGTGCCATGTCAAAATTCATTGATTCAGATACCTGACTGGGACCCCAGATGGCCTCTTCTTCCATTTCGCTTGCTTAAGCACTCCCATTGCACTGTGACCCCATCAGGCCCCCTGCCCATTGACCTCACTGTCTTTTCTATCCACCAGCCTTTTGTTATCTTCAGTTCCCTCATTGCACACATTAGTTCCATGATCTATCATTATACTTACTCCATTTTTTTGGCTATGCATTTTTTATTTGTATAAATGGGGTACAAGTGCAGTTTTGTTCCATGGATATATTGCATAGCACTCACTGCATTTCAAATACCCTCAAGTCCATATACTCTCTTTCTTTCCATGGTACCTGCCTAATGAAGTCTCAACCCTGGGAAAAGCATTTATCCTTCTTGTCCATGACTGTAGTCTGGCTGGTGAATGTTGCAGGAGAAAATCATGTAATTGGGCCAGTTACCATTATTATCAACATGTGATCACCAATCTCAAACTGGCCAACATAACTGAGGTCACCAGCTACTTAACCATGAGACTAGTTAGACTGTGAGAATGCATAATCGCAAAGCTGCAGTCATCATTGAGTACACAGGGCTGGGAGACTTGAAGTCCGTGGGAGTGTCCGTGTGTGAGACTGTGAGATCAGAATGTCGGACAGTGGGACTGAGGGACAGCACACCAAAATGTAGGACTGCAGAGACTTTGAGGTTGTGGAGCTTCAACACCACCAGTAGAGACCCATGAGATCATAAGACTAAGAGACAGTGGGATTGGGAAATCCCTCTCCATTTTCCAGCCTGGCCCCCCAAATTTCTTACTGAGCAAAATTCCTGTGTGAGAGAATCACTTATGGTGATTATCTCTGTGCTTGGGAA
This sequence comes from Theropithecus gelada, assembly GCF_003255815.1. NCBI lineage: Eukaryota > Metazoa > Chordata > Mammalia > Primates > Cercopithecidae > Theropithecus > Theropithecus gelada. Next base: position 22,004,478 of record NC_037677.1, read on the forward strand.
TTACTCTGATTTGAATTTGATATGCTGTGTCCATCAAAGTGTGGCTGTTTTCTCTTCTTTCAGGCAGACTGTCCTTCTCCAGCATGCCTGCTTGTCTACCCAACAAGCCCCTGCTTTAGCAACTGCCCCAAGTGTGAAATCTTCCTTATCCCTTGCTCAGTTTCTGGTTGGAAAGTTGGGTCCAACTTGATCTCTCTAGGCACATAGCTTGATATAAGAAGCAGCCACAGGCAACCTTTAGTAGTAATGTTTTTCTGTCTCCTTTCATGAATGTGAAAGCCCCTTTGTATACCTGTTTTCAAGAAGTGAACTAGATTTGGCTCCCCTGCCTGAAACACTTTTGTTTTATTGTCCTGTAAAATCTAAACTGAATGAGGCTTTGTCTGTTTCTGGACCTAAACTCAACATGCTTAGAACTTCAGATACATTGTGTTTTGGATGTTTTCTTCTAAAAGTTTTATAGTTTCATGTCTTATGTTTAGGTCTTTAATCCATTTTGAGTTACATTTTTGCATACGGTGTAAGGTAGGAGTTCAAATTTACTCTTTTGCATCTGAACATCCAACACCATTTATTTTCCCAACAATATTTGTTGAAAAGACTTTCCTCATTGAATAGTTTTGACACCCTTGTTGAAAATCTTTTTAAAAATTTTTTATTTGTATAAATGTAAGGGGTACTATACAATTTTGTTATGTGGATATATTGTGGGCACAAACTGAGTAATAGACAAATGGGACTTAATTAAATTAAAAAGTTTTTACACAGCCGAAGTAATAATTAACAGACTAAACAGACAACCTACAGAATAAGAGAAAATATTTGCCAAGTGCATATCCGACAAGGGACTAATATCCAGAATCTACAAGGAACTCAAACAACTCAACAGCAAAATAATCCCATTAAAAAGAGAGCAAAGAACATGACTAGATATTTTTCAAAAGAAGACATACAAATAACCAACAGGAATATGAAAAACTGCTCAATATCACCAATCTTCAGAGAAACGCAAATTAAAACCACAGTGAGATATCATCTTACCCCATTCAGGATGGCTATTATTAAAAAGTAAAACAAATAAACAAAAACAATGTATGTTGGCAAGGGTGGGGAGGAAAGGGAATACTTACACACTGTTGGTGGGGAATGTAAATTAGTGCAACTTCTATAGAAAACAGTATGGAGATTTCACAAAGAACTAAAAATAGAACTACCCTTTGATCCAGCAATACCACTACTGGGTATCTACCTAAAGCAAAGAATTTGTCATATCAAAAAGATACATGTACTTCTGTGTTTATCACAGCACTATTTCAGAATAGCAAAGATATGGAATCACCTGAAGTGTCCTTTTCTTTGTTGGGAGGCTTTTTTTTATTGTTTAAATCTCCTTACTCATTAAGGATCCGTTCAGATTTTCTTTTTCTTCATGATTCAGTCTTGGTAGGTTGTTTGTTTCTAGAAATTTGTCTGTTTCATCTAGGTTGTCCAACTTGTTGGTGTACAACTATTCATACTATTCTCTTACAATCTTTTTCTATTTCTAATTTTAGTTATTTGGGTCTTCTCACTTTTTTTCTAATGTAAGGTCTATGATTTTTTTATCTTTTTGAATAACCAACTCTGGCTTTCATTGATTTTATATGTTGTTTTTCTATTTTTGTATGATTTCTTCTTTGACACATTGGTTGCTTACAAGTATGTTGTTTAATTTCCACATATTTGTGAATATTCCACTTTTCCTTCTGCTGCAGATTTCTAGTTTCATTCCATTGTGTTCAGAAGAGATACTTTGTATGACTTCAATCTTTTTTATTTTTAAAGGCTTGTTTTGTGGCCTCATACATGGTCTCTCCTGGAAAATGTTTATTGTGCACTTCAGAAAAATGAGTATTCTGCTGTTGTTGGGTGGAGTGTTTTGTATGTGTCCATTAGGTACAGTTGGTCTGTAGTGTTGTTGAACTCTTCTGTTTCCTTATTTATGCTTTCTCTAGTTGTTCTTTTTTCTTTTTTTATTATTATTATACTTTAGGTCTAGGGTACATGTGCACAACATGCAGGTGTGTTACATATGTATACATGTGCCATATTGGTGTGCTGTACCCATTAACTCATGATTTACATTAGGTATATCTCCTAATACTATCCCTCCCCCGCCCCCCACAATAGGCCCCAGTGTGTGCTATTCCCCTTCCTGTGTCCAATTGATCTCATTGTTCAACTCCCACCTATGAGTGAGAACATGCGGTGTTTGGTTTTCTGTTCTTGTGATAGTTTGCTGAGAATGATGGTTTCCAGCTGCATCCGTGTTCCTACAAAGGACACAAACTCATCTTTTTTATGGCTGCATAGTATTCCATGGTGTTTATGTGCCACATTTTCTTAATCCAATCTGTCACTGATGGACATTTGGGTTGATTCCAAGTCTTTGCTATTGTGAATAGTGCCACAATAAACATACATGTGCATGTGTCTTTATAGCAGCATGATTTATAATCCTTTGGGTATATACTCAGTAATGGGATGACTGGGTCAAATGGTATTTCTAGTTCTAGATCCTTGAGGAATCGCCACACTGTTTTCCACAATGGTTGAACTAGTTTACAGTCCCACCAACAGTGTAAAAGTGTTCCTATTTCTCCACATCCTCTTCAGCACCTGTTGTTTCCTGACTTTTTGATGATCGCCATTCTAACTGGTGTGAGATGGTATCTCATTGTGGTTTTGATTTGCATTTCTCTGATGGCCAGTGATGATGAGCATTTTTTCATGTGTCTGTTGGCTGTATGAATGTCTTCTTTTGAGAAGTGTCTGTTCATATCCTTTGCCCACTTTTTGATGGGGTTATTTGTTTTTTTCTTGTAAATTTGTGTGAGTTCTTTGTAGGTTCTGGATATTAACCTTTTGTCAGATGAGTAGATTGCAAAAATTTTCTCCCATTCTGTAGGTTGCCTGTTCACTCTGATGGTAGTTTCTTTTGCTCTGCAGAAACTCTTTAGTTTAATTAGATCCCATTTGTCAATTTTGGCTTTTGTTGCCGTTGCTTTTGGTGTTTTAGACATGAAGTCGTTGCCCATGCCTAGGTCCTGAATGGTATTACCTAGGTTTTCTTCTAGGGTTTTTATGGTTTTAGGTCTAACATTTAAGTCTCTAATCCATCTTGAATTAATTTTCATATAAGGAGTAAGGAAAGGATCCAGTTTCAGCTTTCTACTTGTGGCTAGCCAATTTTCCCAGCACCATTTATTAAATAGGGAATCCTTTCCCCATTTCTTATTTTTCTCAGGTTTGTCAAAGATCAGATGGCTGTAGATGTGTGGTATTATTTCTGAGGGCTCTGTTCTGTTCCATTGGTCTATGTCTTTGTTTTGGTACAAGTACTGTGCTGTTTTGGTTACTGTAGCCTTGTAGTATAGTTTGAAGTCAGGTAGCGTGATGCCTCCAGCTTTGTTCTTTTGGCTTAGGATTGTCTTGGCAATGTGGGGTCTCTTTTGGTTCCATATGAACTTTAAAGCAGTTTTTTCCAATTCTGTGAAGAAAGTCATTGGTAGCTTAATGGGGATGGCATTGAATCTATAAATTACCTTGGGCAGTATGCCATTTTCACAATATTGATTCTTCCTATCCGTGAGCATGGTATGTTCTTCTATTCGTTTGTGTCCTCTTTTATTTCACTGAACAGTGGTTTGTAGTTCTCCTTGAAGGTCCTTTACATCCCTTGTAAGTTGGATTCCTAGGTATTTTATTCTCTTTGAAGCTATTGTGAATGGGAGTTCATTCATGATTTGGCTCTCTATTTGTCTGTTATTGGTGTATAAGATTGCTTGTGATTTTTTCACATTGATTTTGTATCCTGAGACTTTGCTGAAGCTGCTTATCAGCTTAAGGAGATTTTGGGCAGAGACGATGGGGTTTTCTAAATATACAATCATGTCATCTGCAAACAGGGGCAATCATGTCATCTGCAAACAGGGACTTCTTTTCTTAACTGAATACCGTTTATTTCTTTCTCTTGCCTGATTGCCCTGGTCAGAACTTCCAACACTATGTTGAATAGGAGTGGTGAGAGAGGGCATCCCTGTCTTGTGCCAGTTTTCAGAGGAAATGCTTCCAGTTTTTGCCCATTCAGGATAATATTGGCTGTGGGTTTGTCATAAATAGCTCTTATTATTTTGAGATACATTCCATCAATGCCGAATTTATTAAGAGTTTTTAGCATGAAGGGGCTGTTGAATTTTGTCAAAGGCTTTTTCTGCATCTATTGAGATAATCATGTGGTTTTTGTCTTTGGTTCTGTTTACATGCTGGATTCCATTTATTGATTTGCATATTTTGAACCAGCCCTGCATCCCAGGGATGAAGCCCACTTGATCATCGTGGATAAACTTTTTGATGTGCTGCTGGATTCAGTTTGCCAGTATTTTATTGAGAATTTTTGCATCGATGTTCATCAGGGATATTGGTCTAAAATTCTCTTTTTTTGTTGTGTCTCTGCCAGGCTTTGGTATCAGGATGATGTTGGCCTCATGAAATGAGTTAGGGTGGATTCCCTCTTTTTCTATTTATTGGAATAGTTTCAGAAGGAATGGTACCAGCTCCTCCTTGTACCTCTGGTAGAATTTGGCTGTGAATTCATCTGGTCCTGGACTTTTTTTGGTTGGTAGGCTATTAATTATTGCCTCCATGTCAGAGCCTGCTATTGGTCTATTCAGGGATTCAACTTCTTCCTGGTTTAGTCTTGGGAGAGTGTAAGTGTCCAGGAAATTATCCATTTCTTCTAGGTTTTCTAGTTTATTTGCGTAGAGGTGTTTATAGTATTATCTGATGGTAGTTTGTATTTCTGTGGGGTCGGTGGTGATATCCCGTTTATCATTTTTTATTGCATCTATTTGATTCTTCTGTCTTTTCTTTTTTATTAGTCTTGATAGTGGTCTATCAATTTTGTTGATCTTTTCAAAAAACCAGCTCCTGGATTCATTGATTTTTTTGGAGGGTTTTTTGTGTCTCTATCTCCTTCAGTTCTGCTCTGATCTTAGTTATTTCTTGCCTTCTGCTAACTTGTGAATGTGTTTGCTTTTGCTTCTCTAGTTTCTTTTAATTGTGATGTTAGGGTGTCAATTTTAGATCTTTCCTGCTTTCTCTTGTGGGCATTTAGTGCTATAAATTTCCCTCTACCCACTGCTTTAAATATGTCACGGAGATTCTGGTATGTTGTTCTGGTATCTTTGTTCTCATTGGTTTCAAAGAACATCTTTATTTCTGCCTTCATTTCATTATGTACCCAGTAGTCATTCAGGAGCAGGTTGTTCAGTTTCCATGTAGTTGAGTGGTTTTGAGTGAGTTTCTTAGTCCTGAGTTCTAGTTTGATTGCATTGTGGTCTGAGAGACAGTTTGTTATAATTTCTGTTCTTGTACATTTGCTGAGGAGTGCTTTACTTCCAACTATGTGGTCAATTTTGGAATAAGTGCGATGTGGTGCTGAGAAGAATGTATATTCTGTTGATTTGGGGTGGAGAGTTCTGTTGATGTCTATTAGGTCCACTTGGTGCAGAGTTGAGTTCTATTCCTGGATATCCTTGTTAACTTTCTGTCTCGTTGATCTGTCTAATGCTGACAGTGGGATGTTAAAGTCTCCCATTATTATTGTATGGGAGTCTAATTCTCTTTGTAAGTCTCTAAGGACTTGCTTTATGAATCTGGGTGCTCCTGTATTGGGTACATGTATATTTAGGATAGTTAGCTCTTCCTGATGAATTGATCCCTTTACCATTATGTAATAGCCCTCTTTGTCTCTTTTGATCTTTGATGGTTTAAAATCTGTTTTATCAGAGACTAGGATTGCAACCCTTGCTTTTTTTTGTTTTCCATTTGCTTGGTAGATCTTCCTCCATCCCTTTATTTTGAGCCTATGTGTGTCTCTGCATGTGAGATGGGTCTCCTGAATACAGCAAACTGATGGATCTTGACTCTTTATCCAATTTCCCAGTCTGTGTCTTTTAATTGGACCATTTAGTCCATTTACATTTAAGGTTAATATTGCTATGTGTGAACTTGATCCTGTCATGATGATATTAGCTGGTTATTTCGCTCATTAGTTGATGCAGTTTCTTCCTAGCATCGATGGTCTTTACATTTTGGCATGTTTTTGCAATGGCTGCTACCAGTTGTTCCTTTCAGGATCTCTTGTAGGGCAGGTCTAGTGGTGACAAAATCTCTAAGCATTTGCTTGTCTGTAAAGGATTTCATTTCTCCTTCGCTTATGAAACTTAGTTTGGCTGGATATGAAATTCTGGGTTGAAAATTCTTTTCTTTTAGAATGTTGAATATTGGCCCCCACTCTCTTCTGGCTTGTAGAGTTTCTGCCAAGAGATCTGCTGTTAGTCTGATGGGCTTCCCTTTGTGGGTAATCCGACCTTTCTCTCTGGCTGCCCGTAATATTTTTTCCTTCATTTCAACTTTGGTGAATCTGACAATTATGTGTCTTGGAGTTGCTCTTCTTGAGGAGTATCTTTGTGGCGTTCTCTATATTTCCTGAATTTGAATGTTGGTCTGCCTTACTAGGTTGGGGAAGTTCTCCTGGATGATATCCTGCAGAGTGTTTTCCAACTTGGTTCCATTTTCCCCGTCACTTTCAGGCACACCAATCAGATGTAGATTTGATCTTTTCACATAATCCCATATTTCTTGGAAGCTTTGTTCATTTCTTTTTACTCTTTTTTATCTACACTTCTCTTCTTGCTTCATTTCATTCATTTGATCTTCAATCACTGATACTCTTTCCTCCAGTTGATTGAGTCAGTTACTGAAGCTTGTGTATTTGTCATGTAGTTCTCATGTCATGGTTTTCATCACTATCAGTTCTTTTAAGGTCTTCTCTGCATTGATTATTCTAGTTATCCATTCATCCATTCTTTTTTCAAGGTTTTCAGTTTCTTTGTGCTGGGTACGTAGTTCCTCCTTTAGCTCTGAGAAGTTTGATTGACTGAAACCTTCTTCTCTCAACTTGTCAAAGTCATTCTCTGTCCAACTGTGTTCCATTGCTGGTGATGAGCTGCGTTCCTTTGGAGGGGGAGATGCACTCTGATTTTTTGAATTTCCTGCTTTTCTGCACTGCTTTTCCCCCATCTTTGTGGTTTTATCTGCCATTGGTCTTTGATGATGGTGACGTACTGATGGGGTTTTGGTGTGGGTGTCCTTTCTGTTTGTTAGTTTTCCTTCTAACAGTCAGGACCCTCAGTTGCAGGTCTGTTGGAGTTTGCTTGAGGTCCACTCCAGACCCGGTTTGCCTGGGTATCAGCAGCGGAGGCTGCAGAAGATAGAATATTGCTGAACAGCAAGTGTTGCTGTCTTATTCTTAGTCTGGAAGCTTCATCTCAGAGGTATACCCAGCCATGTGAGGTGTGAGGTGTCAGTCTGCACCTCAGTTGAAAATGCAGAAATCACCCATCTTCTGTGTCACTCATGCTGGGAGCTGGAGGCTGGAGCTGTTCATATTCAGCCATCTTGGGCGCCCCCCACCCCCGCTGCCCTCTCTAGTTGTTCTATGCTTGATGGGAAATGGGATATTGAAGTTGCCTATTTTTCCCTTCAACTCTGTCAATGTTTGTTTCATTTATTTCAGAACTTTGATGTTTGGTGCATATATGTTTGTAATTATTACATCTTCTTGAATTAACCTTTATATAATATCCTTCTTTGTGTCTTGCAACAGTTTTTGATTTAAGGCTATTTTGTCTGTTAATGGTATGGACAATCTTGCTCTCTTTTGATTACTATTTGCTTGGAATATCCTATTTCAACATTTCACTTTCAACCTATGTGTATACTTAAATCTAAAATGATTCTCTTGTAAACAATATATTGTAGAATTGTTTTTTTTAAATCCATTTTGCCAATCTATTTTGATTAGGGATTTTATTCCGTTTACATTTAAAGTATAGGAAAGCGCTTATTTTTGCTATTTTGTGCTTTGTTTTCTGTATGTTTTATAGCCTTTTATTCCTCATTTTCTTCATTACTGCTTCTCTTTGTGCTTAGTTGATTTTTTTATAGTGGCACATTTTTATTTCCTTCTCATTTCCTTTTGTGTATATTTTATGGTTATTTTCCTTGTAGTTACTACCATGGAGATTACATATACCATTCTAAAGTTATAACAATCTCACTTAAATGGATAGTAACTTCATTTCAGTTGTATACAACTCCACTTTCCCCTCCACCCACAGACTACATTATGAATGCCACAAATAACATCTTTATATATTGCATACTCATTGACTTGCATAATTTTTATGCATTTGTCTTTTAAATCCTGTAGAAAATAAAAAATGGAGTTACAAAATTACTGTAATACTGTTCTTTATATTTGTTCATCTGTTTATTTTTACTAAAGAACTTTGCATTTTTGTATGGCTTCAAGTTACTGTGTAGAATCCTTTTATTTTAACTTCTAGGACTCTCTTTTGCATCTCTTATATGACAAGTCTAGTAATAAATCTCTCAACATCTGTTTTTCTAGATTAGTCTAATTTTTTCTTCATTCTTGAAAGACAGTTTCAATCAATATCAAATGTTCAGTTTATAGTTTTATTATCACTTTAAATATATAATTTCACTGTCTTTTGGCCTGCAAAGCTTCTCTGGAGAAATCTACTGATATTTATATTGTTGAGATCCCTTGTACATGACATGTTGCTTTTCTTTTGCCACTTTCAAGAACCTCTCTTTGTCTTTCAACAACTTGCAGATGTGCTGTCTTGGTGTGATTATCTTTTTGTTTGTCCTTCCAGGAATTGTTTGAATTATTGGATTTGTATATCTATCTCTTTCCTTAAATTTGGGACATTTTTGGTCATTATTACTTTAAATACTTTTCTTGTCCATTTCTCACATTCTTTTTGTTTGTTATTTTGGTTTTTGCTTTTCAGACTTGATAATTTCAAATGACCTGTGTTTGTGTTCACTGATTTCTTCTTCTGCTGTTATATCCTATAGTGAATTTTTCAATTCAGTTATTGTATTTTTCAGTTCCAGAATTTGTTTGGAGATATATATATATATATATGGGTGTTTTTTGTTTTTTGTTTTTGTTTTTTTGAGATGGAGTCTCACTCTGTTGCCCAGCCTGAAGTGCAGTGGTGAGATCTTGGCTCACTGCAATCTGCACTTCCCAGGTTCAAGCCATTCTCCTGCCTCAGCCTCCCACATAGCTGGGATTACAGGCACGTGCCGCCATGCTTGGCTAATTTTTGTATTTTTAGTAGAGACATGGTTTCACCATGTTGGCCAGGATGGTGTCTATCTTTTGACCTCATGATCCGCCCACCTCAGCCTCCCAAAGTGCTGGGATTACAGGCGTGAGCCACCGTGCCAAGCCTATTTTTTCTGTCTCCTTGTTCATATTCTCATTTTGTTTATAGATAGTTTTCCTTATTTATTTTAATTCTTTGTGTTTTCCTTTAGCTCCTTCAATATACTTAAGACAGTTGTTTTAACATCTTTGTCTAGTAAGATGTATTTTCTTTTTTCAGTTTTGGGAGATTTGTTCCTTTACATAAGCCATGGTTTCCTGTTTCTTCATATGTCTTCAGATCTTTTGTTGAAAACTGGGCATTTAAAGAAACAGCCACTTCTCCCAGTTTTTGCAGACCAGCTCGGAAGACCTTCACTAATTAACAAGTTCCTAAGCCTGGGATCATCCCAGAGTAAAAGCAGAAGGTCTTTCTTGGGTCTTTTATGAGCATTCATCCTATCTGAGCCGGTATGTGTGCTTTTAATTTTTCCCCCCCATATACATGGCTGTTCTTAAATGCCTTAATTTTCCAAAGAGGCTCACCCCAGCTTCTTCTTGGGATCTTAGGCATTCTGTTGTACTTCTGTGCCTGTAATCTCTTGCTCCCAGGTGTCTGTGAGTCTGCAGTCTCCCTGAAGTTTTCATAGGCCTCAGTGTCTGCCTTTGCCTTTCACAGCTTCTGCTAGCTGAAATCTAGACTCTGCCATGGTCTTCTGTCTGAGTTCTGAGTCAGATAAAACAGAAGCCAGTCCCTCAAGTAGCCCACAGATAGGCCAAAACATGGCAAACAATTTCCACTTTGGTCCTTCTGGCTGAAGGAAGGAAATAAGACTTAAAGTAATGCCTCCCAACTGCCCCATGCTGTGCCAGAGAAGGGGTGGAGAAAGTGCAAATAAAAGTGCCAGGAAATTTTATAGGTCAAATATGGATGTTTTGTGTTTGGCATTTTCTTTAGATATCTGAGCTGATTTTCAAAGCCTTTATAAAGTTGAGTCTGTCTATAGTTGTTTATTTAATGTTTTCATAGGAGAACGAGGGTCTGGAGCTTCCAAGTTCACCATCTTGGTAACATCTCCACACTTTCTGATGAGAAGTCAGCTGTTGATCTTAATGAGGTTCCCTTGTTTGAGTCATTTTCTCTTGCAGCTTTCAAGATTCTTTGTCTTTCAATAGTTTGACTGTGATGTGCCTAACTGGGGATCTCTTTAAGTATATTCTACATAAAATTCATTAAGATACTTGGATATGTAGTTAAAGTTTCTCATCAGATTTGGAGAACTTTTGGCCATTATTTTTTCAAATATCCTTTCTGCCTCTTTCTCTTTCTCCTTTTTTCTAGAATGCTCATATGTGTATGTTGTCATACTTGCTGATGTCCCCCAGGTATCTGAAGCTATGCTCATGTTTCTTCATTCATTTCTTCTGCCTCTTCACATTGGATAATCTGAATTGACCCATCTATCACGCTCACTGAGTGTCTCTTCTGCTTGCTGAAATCTGCTGTTGAGCCCATCTAATGAATTTTTCATTTCAGTTATTGTACTTTCAACTAAACTGAAGAATTCAGCTCCAGAATTTCTATTTAATTTTTTAATACAATTTAATTCTCTTTATTGATGCACACTACTTCCTGAAAAGTTGTTCTCAGACTTTTTTGGGACATAGTTTCCTTTAGTTTTGCAAATATATTTGTAATAACTGATTTTCAAGTTTTTTCTAATGAGGCCAACATTATACAGGCTTCCTTAGGGTCAGAATCTCTTGAATACTTTTTCCCCTGGCACATACTTTGAGGCATACTTTTCTCCTTTGTTGTATGTATCATATTTTTTGTTAAAAACAATATTTTAAATAATTAAATATGAAAATCCTAGAAGTCAGACTCTCCCCTTCCCGTGGTCTGTATTTGTTACTCTTTCTTGTTACTTTTGCTATTGTTTATTTTGTTATTAACTACCTTAGGCTAATTCTGTAAAGTATGCATTTTTTGTCATGCATGACTCCAGAGGTTTCTACTCAGCTTATTGGTCAACAAATGAGTTGACAGATATTTCCTTAAATGTCTTGCACCATTAAGTCTCCCACCCTGTGATGAGGCTTCTGTGTGCATGTTGTGGCACACATTTATATTACTACAGTTTACAACTCTCAGACTTCACTTCTGCTTATATAGCACCTCAAGGTCAGTCAGAGGTGAGAAACTAAGGCCTTCTGAGATCTTTTCTGAGCATGCACACAACCCGACACATGTATGTAGCATTTTAGATTCCCAGGAATATGTTGTTTTTCAAAGCTCTGTACAGACTTCTCACTTCTAAGATTTTTCTTTTAATTTTTTTGACCAGCCTCTTATTTACTACAACTGGTATGCTCATCTCAGCAACTTTTTTTTTGTTTGTTTGTTAAATAATTACCACTGATTTTGTATAACAAACACTCTAGGGATAAGACTTTACTCACTGTGTGAAGTCTTAGGTCAAGTAAAGACAAGGCTTGTGAATGGTGCTTTTCCTAGGAATTGCCATACAGGCAGTTTTTAGAACGGAGCTTTTGGGGGACTCCAAACCCATTCTGTCCCTCCTGTGGTTTCTAGGTTGTAGATGTCCCCAGATTCCACGGTTGCAAGGTTGCTGATCTTCAAGGCTACTATAGAGCTGGAGAGAGGGAGATTGGAATAGAGAAAGTTAAAATACTACAAAGCTCATTTTTCTAAGTGAGATTCAGGCATTTTTCTTGAATAGATGCTGTTTGTTGCAAACCTTTTATTAAATTTGAGAGTTCTGGAAAATGTTGATTTTTACCACTTTTTGCCAGTGTTCTTTTTGTTATGGAGGATAAGATTTTTGGAAGTCACTATTCCACCATTTCAGACATGCTTCCTCTCTGTTTATTCTTAAACTAAATATATGCACTTGTTGACACTATGCTATAATTTTGGAGGTAGCAACACCACATTTTGGAAACTATCCAGATAAGTAATCCTCTACCCTGGCTACACATTAAAATAAACTTGAGAGCTTAAAAGAAATTCTTATTCCAGAGTCCTCTCCCTGTTCAGTAAATCTGTATCATTGAGAATGAGATCTGTTCTTCTTTCTTCCCTCCCTCCCTCCCTCTCTCCCTCCCTCTCTCCCTCCCTCTCCCTCTTTTTCTTTCTTTCTTTTCTTTCTTTCCTTCCTTCCTTCCTTCCTTCCTTCCTTCCTTCCTTCCTTCCTTCCTTCCTTCCTTTCTTCCTTCCTTCCTTCCTTCCTTCTTTCCTTCTTTCTTTCTCTTTTTTTAATCTTTTTATTTTTTCTGAGACAAGTTCTGACTCTGTCACCTAGGCTGGAGTGCTATGGGGCAATTGTGGCTCAATACAACCTCTGTCTCCTGGGCTCAAGTGATCCTCTCCCCTCAGCCTCCTGAGTAGCTGGGACTGCAGGCACATGCCACCATGCCCAGCTAATTTTTTTTGTACTTTCAGGAGAGAAGGATTTCACCATGTTGCCCAGTCTTGTCTCGAACTTCTGGGCTCAAGTAATCTGCCCACTTCAACCTCCCAAAATGCTGGGATTACAGGTGTGAGCCACCATGCCCAGTTTGAGCATTCATATTTCTAAGAAATCACCCCAAGTGATTATAATGTGAAAGCAGTGCTGAGAATCACTGATCTAGGTTTTATTTATTTTTGAATCTCACAATGTACAACATACAGTACCTTATATTTCTGAGACTCCTAATTTACTGAATGAATAAATGAATTAATGAATAAAAGTGGTTTTAGGTATATAAACATAAACTTACTATCTAATAATAGTCAAGGGTGTATTTTTGCCAACTCATTCTTTTCAGTGTTTTTTTGAGACAGGATTTTGCTCTGTTGCCCAGGTTGGAGTGCAATGATGTGATTATAGCTCACTGCAGCCTCAAACTCCTGGGCTCAAGTGATCCTCCCACCTCAGCCTCCCAAGTAAGTGGGACTACAGGTGCATGCCACCATGCCCAGTTAATTTTTAATTTTTTTTGTAAAAGCAGAAGTCTTGTTATGTTGCCCAGGCTGGTCTCAATTCTCCCGCCTTGGCCTCCCAATGTGCTGGGATTATAGGTATAAGCCACCACTCCTGGCCCTTCTTTGGGTTTTAAAGTGGCATTGAATATACAGTGCAATGTTTGTTGTTATCCAAGTTATATATTTTGAACACATTCATAAGGATTAATGACATGTGGAATCAAATACATTTCAAGTGGCTATTCATTAAAATGATTATTTTAGTTATATAAACTATTGGTAACAAATACTTTCTAAAAATAATAATAATAAACACTATTATCATATGCCAGGCATCTTGCTATATGTTTAACATGTATCTTTTTAACAATCCTGAAGAGTAAAAGCGTATTAGCTCCATTTTACAGATGAGGAAATTGAAGCTTAGGGAAGTTAAGTAGTTTGCTGAAAGCCACATTGCTAATAGTGATGATGTTGGAATGTGCTCCCCAATTTTTTCACTATGGGACTTAACTCTTAAGCCAGTAGTTTCCAAGCACTGGGTTCACATAGAAATCTTTATGATGCTGGCTCCCATCCCCACCCACCAATGAATACATTCTGAATCAATTGGTATTGGTGCAACTTGGGTGACTTGATCCATTTGTGCTCCTGTAACAAAATACCACAGACTGGATAATTTATAAAGAACAGAAATTTATATCTTACAATTCTGGAGGCTGGGGAGTCCAAGATCAAGGCACTGGCATTGGTGTCTGGTGAGGGCTGCTCTCTGCTTCCAAGATTGGTTGCTGTGTCCTCACGTGGCAGAAGTGGGAAGGGCAATAGCGCCTCTTGCTATGTGTAGCTTCTTTTATAAAGACATTAATTCCACTCACTACAGCTCCATCCTCATGACTTAATCGTCTCCTAAAGGTCCAACCTCTTAATATTATTACATTGGCAATTAAGTTTCAACACATTAATTTTGGAGGGGATGTAAACATTCAAACCATAGCATTTGAACTTAGGAAGTTTTAAAACTCTCCAGGTAATTCCAATATAGAGTAAAATTTGAGAACCACTGTCTTGAAAACTATATTTTCTGCCTCCCAAAGGAATTGTTTTAGACATAAGAATGCTCAGATAAATTATTTACTTCAAGACATCCAGAGAGCTCAACTGGTTTCTCTAAGTATTACATAGATTTACAAAAGTTTCACAAGGTGAAATTTACATCTAAAAGGTTCTCTTTTATATGAAAATTGTTCAACTTAATTAATGCAATAAAGAGTAGCTAGAAATCCCATAGGGGCAGGACAGGGGAGTCCTGGCTGTATAGTAATTCACTTGTTAAAGACACAGGAATTTCAGCTGACTTTAAAGCTTAATGTGAACAAATAGAGTAACATGAGGCTGAAATGGCTTCTGGAGTTTGCCACACCAGCAGAAGTACCATGTCTCGATCACAGAAGGTAAGAATTCCACTACACTCTGTTCTAGTTGGACCACATCTGGAATTCTGCATTAAACTCTGCATTTATTTTCAGAGGAACTTCGATAAATGAGAGAGTAGGCCTATGCAAACTATTTAATGTAAAAATTGGCTAAAAGTACACAGCAGAAAGGATGAGGGAGACCAGAGAGCTGGCTTGGAATATTAGGAGAGCATTCATAAAAATGAAGATTAGTTACAGTTAATATAATGTTATAGTTTACATCCATTATGAGTTAGTAGACTCTTACGTACCAAGTTGGGAAGCTAACCACGTATCTACAGAAAAATGTTATGTAACAGATCCAACAAGTAAACTTTTGGAAAACAATCTCTTCGTAAATTGAAGACTCTTTGTTTTTGGAATATAATACATCAAATGGTTAGATTTTTTTCTTGTAATTATGATTTCAAGTGTTGTTCTTTGCCTAATCTGTACAACTCACTGTTTAGAAGCATCTGTCTGAATCTGAACAGGAAATTACTTTACTCTTCTTAATCTGTGGGTTACTGAATATAAGTAGGAAAGACATTTAAATATATGTACATTTTCAATTCTTTAATATATACATATATTCCTATATAAAAGACGTATGCATAGATACACACACATAGATTTATAAATAATAACTTTTATGATAATATATGACTTACATTTGTTTAGCACCTTATACTTGTTATAAAGTTCTTCCAAATACATCATTGGTTAAGAATGTCATGTAATTAACTCTAAGCCTCTGGTTACACAATGCTACCTCACAATTTAGATCTCCTCATTAATGGAATATTACATCTAAAGCAGAATCAATACAGGGCATGGTAAAATGGAAAAATCACACTTATCTGTGATATTTAAGAAAGTTATCTAAACTCAGGCTAGAGAAGCAGAAACAAATCAGAACCATTCCATTATTTTTTGCTTTTCTTGTGGTTCAATTGGATAAAGCTACCATCAACAGGTAATGCGTTTTTTGCTATGCAAATCTAGACTATAACAACGGCATCATTTCCTTTACCCAAGCTAATTTTCCTTTCCTTCGGTTCACAAGGACAAGGGTAATAATTGATATTCTAATTTTGATTTTTGAAGTACTACATTTGGTAGGTTAAGGTAAGTCTAAATCAGCAATAATTTTTTTTTTTAAGTTGTAGGACTTGTTAACTACTGGGAACAGAACAAGGATCTTATTGTGATAGAGGAACACAAACAAACTCTCTGTGCTTGAGGATATATAGGCTGTATTGAGAATTTTTAAAGGATTTAATTTATTAAATATGCTTTTGAGGGCAATATTTGCCTGTTCAGTTTTCACTTCTCTGACATGCTATTCTAATGTGAGTGTAGGATTTAAAAAATTTCTGTATGTGATGTGCTATTTTAAACTCTTTTTCAAACACTATATTATGCATCCTGTGGTCTCTATATGGCCCAGAGTGGTATTTTTATAGCTCTCCTGGTTAAAAATTTTTGTCTTGAGTCATGTTACGCTTGCCTTGTAGGTGCTTTAAAGTTGCATTATGTATATCTCACCTCATCAGAAAACTGCCAGTGCTTTTCGCTGGAGGCAAGAGAAGGAATTTCATACCCATTAATTTAATTGCTCTATGCCAAAACACCCAGTTTTCTGTTTTATTCATTAATCTGTAAATAATGTCTTAATATTTTCCCCATTAGTTGAATTTTAACCAAATGTATTTGCTGTTTTATATTTTTCATCATATTTGTGTATTCTACATGATTTTATTACCTTTGAACTTGACACCTTTTCCTGCTTATTTAACCATCCAACCTTTACTTTAGTACCATTATGAAGGCATTTCATATTCTCTTTCTCAATGACTTTTTGTTTGTCTTAGGGGATGATCTTGGTAAAATAACTTCACCTTTTTAAAAATTATTAATCTCATAAGTAGTGAAGGTTCTTTTGAATCTCTGTGAACTAGGTTTAATCTAATAAATAATTGTGGGTGCTTCCAAGTCTTAAGTGCACAGAGTATAGTGAAAAAATATTAAACAAGATTTCAGAAAATCTAAGGTCAGTTTTTTGTTTTGCCACTAACTATTCATGAACTTCAAGTCTTTATGTCTATAGGACAAAAATTTCATGCCTCCTTAAGACAACGTTGTGAAGATCATATGAGATAATACTTGTGGAAGTCCTTTATAAATTGCAAAACTTAACCTTTTGTTATTTTTACTATCATTGTTATTACTAAGGGTTTTGCCATTACAGATGAACATTTGAATTGTGCATAACCAACATTGTACCAGTGGTGAAACTGGCAAAGACTAGGTTTTTAAGACATGTGAGAAGGTGGAAAATGTGGTGAATTTGCCCAGTCGTTCAGCATTAGTGAAAGACAGTTTTGGCAGAATAATTACTTTTTCCATCCTCGATATACTGCCTCCCTTTCCATAGAAACTATGTGAGGGAAGACGTCATATGTTTAAAATCTTTAAATCTGAAAAGGAGAAAAGAAAAGAAAAGAAAGAAATCTCACCTTCAAAACAAATAAACTTTGGAGGGACCTGCAGGGTTTTGAGACTAACGTTTCCTTGTCCCACAGATTAGGAACCGTTAGGAACCTTATGGGACCCTGTTGAGCTGTGTCCATGATCTCACTGGGACTTTGGCTCCTGGTATCTCATACCACGCACCTTAGGAAGTTCTTGGATCGGAGGCATATGTGATCACTTTTGTCATTTTTCCCAGTACGGCCCCAGTTCTATGGTTGATCGTCCCTACTGATGAAGCAACCAGAGAACTGGGAAGTCATTAGACGCTGTGAGGTCAACTCCAGAGGAGCAAAACTGATTTGGAATTTGGCTTGTTGAACTGATTTCATCAATTTATACTCCATCAGACATAGCTAATACTCTGTTCCTTTTAAGTGTTTTTAACTATGGCTAAGTATTTTAAAGTTAAAATCCCCTTTTTTATTTTTCACCGTTCAACAAATATTTATTGAATGTTCACTGAGTGGTAGACATAAGTCTATATCCCAAGGGAGAATCAAAGACCAAGAAGACTGGGTCTCTTTGGCCTGGAAGATCCCAATAATTAATGGGGGAAGTATCTGTAAGAAAATTATTACAATATGAAGAACAAAAGACTACAGATGCCCTTAGCTGTAAATGACCACATCAGATTTTAGGATTAGTCAATTCTGCAGCTCAAAAAGGTCATCAGGCAGCGTGCATATTGAGGAGATAAGTTGTAACACGGTAAGCATACTGGAAAGTGCACTTGGACAAACCAAAGTGTAGCTGACCCTGGACAAACCAAAGTGTAGCTGACGCCGAAAGGAAAATTGAAATTTTCCTTTCAATTTTGCCATTCCTTGCTGTGACCTGTGATGATTCCTGCCTTATAAGGAGGAGAACTCCCAGAGGATTCCTCGGAGACATCATCTCAGACCTCATTGTCTGTAATTGGGCCCTGGGCAAATAATTGGCTGCTATTAGAAGCTGAGTTAGAGTTTGCAGGGCTAAGTAGGAGTTTGTGGGAGTTTGAAAGGGAATCCCAGTAAAGAAAATAAGAGATTCAAAGATGTACAGGAACCGGGAACTTTAGGAGACAGTATCCCAGAAGGCTGGAGTGTAGATTATGCCAAAGAGAAGACTGGGAGAGAAGAGAGTGAGGTTGGGTCAGATCAGGAAAATGCCTGAATGTCATGCCAATGATTATTCTGAAGAAAAATGAAACCAATAGAGGATTTTAAGACATTGACGGCCCTTTTGTTAATGGCCTTCTAGACTTTTTGGAGATCTGACATTCATTCTCAAGTCAAGGGCATGTGTTAACATCATTCCTAGAAACCTTCCATGTTTATAAAAGTTTTATATTTTCAACTATATATATATATATTTTACTTTGAAGGTCATTTTGACTCAATATTAGAACATCGATTTGCATTTTCTTTCCTGGAGTAGCTTAGAGGTATCACTCCCTTCCCCTCATCATCAAACATTACTATTGGAAAGTCTAATGATAATGTCTTACTCTTTCCCTTAGAAGTGTCTTCGTTGGCCGGGCATGGTGGCTCATGCCTGTAATGCTAGCACTTTGGGAGGCCGAGGTGGGTGGATCACCTGAGGTCAAGAGTTCGGGACCAGCCTGGCCAACATGGTGAAACCCCATCTCTACTAAGAATACAAAAATTAGCTGGGTGTGGTGGCATGCGCCTGTAATCCCAGCTACTCAGGAGGCTGAGGCAGGAGAATCACTTGAACCTGGGGGGCAGAGGTTGCAGTGAGCCCAGATCATGCAAAGAGCGAAACCCCATCTCAAAAAAAAAAAAAAAAAAAAAGTGACTTGGTCTTTTTGCTTGGCTGATTATAGAATTGTTTTTTTTAAGTCCAGAAGTTATACCAGACTATATCTTTACATTACCCCATTCTGGGTCAATTTTTCCAAATATATAACTTTTCAGTATACTCTCAGGTTTTATTTATTTCAGGAGAAAGATTTTTTATTCTAGATTTTAAAATATGCCCTATTGTAGAGGTTTGTTTTCTTTCTTGGGGACTCTTACATACGTGTGTTAGAACTTCTCTGCCTATTTGTTGCCTTGAATTTTTTGTTAACTATTTTTACATTACCTTTCAGTTTTCAGATCTTCTGTTGAAAAAGATTATCCATTGTCTTTATTTGTTCTTGTGCTCCTTCTAGTTCACTCTTCATTTCAAAAATACATTTTTATTTTATATTTAATTCTTTATGGATGTCTTTCATCTGTCTTTTAAAAAGTTGTTTTTCAAATTCATCACCTAATTACAACTTCAGCAATTCTAATTTAGGTTTTTCCCTCATTGCTTGTATTATTTTCCTTTAGCTCCTATTGAAATTTTATCTTACAGTTTTCATCTGTTTTGTAGGCATGTCTTTCTAATGTGCTTTCATTACATAAGAGCATGATTTTGCTCCTTATTCTCTTTTTTTATGTTTACAGGGAAATTTTATTATTTATTTTTATTTTCTTTTCTTTTATTCTAAGTTCCAAGATACATGTGCAGAATGTGCAGATTTGTTACATAGGTAAATGTGTGCCATGGTGGTTTGCTGCACCTATTCACCCATCACCTAGGTATTAGGCCCTGCATGCCTTAGTTATTTATCCTGATGCTCTCCCTCCCTCTGTGCCCCAACAGGCCCCAGTGTGTGTTGTTCACCTCCTTGTGTCCATGTGTTCTCATTGTTCAACTCCCACTTATGAGTGAGAACATATGTTGTTTGGTTTTCTGTTCCTGTGTTAGTTTGCTGAGGATGATGGCATCCAGCTTCATCCATGTACCTGCAAAGGACATTATCTCATTCCTTTTTATGGCTGCATAATATTCCATGGTATATATATGTACCATATTTTATTTATCCAGTGTATCATTGATGGACGTTTGGGTTGATTCCATGTCTTTGCTCTTGTGAATAGTGCTGTAATAAACATATGTGTGCATGTATCTTTATAATAGAATGATTTATATTACTTTGGGTATATACTCAGTAATGGGATTTCTAGGTCAAATGGTATTTCTGGTTCTAGATCCTTGAGAAATCACCACACTGTCTTCCACAATGGTTGAACTAATTTACACTCCCACCAACAGTGTACAAGCGTTCTTATTTCTCCACAGACTCAAGAACATGTTGTTTCTTGACTTATTAATGATCATCATTCTGACTGGCATGAGATGGTACCTCATTGATTTTGATTTGCATTTCTCTAACAATCAGTGATGTTGAGCATTTTTTCATGTTTGTTGGCTGCAGAAACGTCTTCTTTTGAGAAGTGTCTGTTCATGTTTTTTATTTCTTATAATAACTCTATATGGAAATTGACTGGAGTCTTTTTTATGTTCCTTTTTTTTTTTCTTTTGAGACAGAGTCTTGCTCTGTCGTCCAAGCTGGAGTGCAGTGGCGTAATCTCAGCTCACTGCAACCTCCGTCTCCTGAGTTCAAGCGATTCTCATGCCTCAGACTCCATAGCTGGGATTACAGGTGCACGCCACCATGCCCAACTAATTTTTGTATTATAGTAGAGACGGGATTTCACTGTGTTGACCAGGTTGGTCTCAACCTCCTGACCTCAAGTGATCTGCTTACCTCAGCCTCCCAAAGTGCTGAGATTACAGGCGTGAGCTGCCGCACCTGGCCCTTGCTCATTTGTAAGTGAAATGAGTTTCATGGTCTTTTAGAAGGGAGATGTGGACCAGGATGGCACTGCTACTTTCTTGATTCCCAGGATTCTGTTGTCATCTTCACAATGATGCAGGGTGCATTCTGGCCCCTCTGCTTCCACCGTCTCTTTTTATCTGAAATTTCTTAGTCCTTCATCCCAGTGTCCCTGCCTTACTCAATTTGGATGGTGCAATTCCTTGTAGTTTCTCTTCCGTGCAGGGCTTTGTCCCAGAAAACGCTTCAGTTTGTAGTTTTACGAATTCATGGAACTCAGGCCTAACAGAATGCCCCAGCACCATCAGACTTTGTGGTGTTGTAGTCTTATCTGTTCATCGCAGCCTGAAAAGTCCATTCCCAGCTGCTTCTGCTGCTGTTCTGGAACTTTCCAGTGAGAATTTCATGGCCCTTTGGGGTTTCTTGGCTCTCAAGACCTTCCCAAATGCCTCTGCCTTCCCACTGTGGTTGCTAGTTTGTCCCTCCAAGTCCGCTTGTGCTTTGGGGTCAGTGTGGATACCTCGTTCACCTACTATGGTGTATATTGTTCGTTGTGTTTTTTGTTTTGCTCTACTATCTGCACTGTTTTCATAGGGAGAGTAAGATTCAAACACTTTGCCACTATCATCTGTCCAGAATTCCTCCCATTTTTCTTGAGAAAAAAAAGAAGTTCTGTGATTTTGTTATTGACAAATGTATGAGACTATTGACACATACAACATCACTGAGATAGTTGGGATATTTTCCCCTCCAAACCTCATGTTGAAATTTGATCCCCATTGTTGGAGTGGGGCCTAATGGGAGGAGTTTTGGTCGAGGGGGTTGATCCCTTATGAATGCCTTAGTGCCAGCTTCGTAATGAGTGAGTTCTTGTTCTATCAGTTCCCGCCAGAACTGATTGTTAAAAGTCTTTTAAAAAGTCTGGCACCTCCCTCCCATCTCTTGCCTCCTTCCTTTTACCATGTGATGCCTGCTCCCTTTCACCTTCTTCCATGAATAGAAGCTTCCTGAGGCCCTCACCAGAAGCAGATGCTAATACCATGTTTCTTGTAAAGCCTGCAGAACCATAAACCAAATAAACTTATCGTCTTTATAAATTACCCAGTAATTTATAAAGTATTCCTTTATAGCAACACAGTTGGACCAAGGTGATCCTTGGAAAAGTTGAGCTTTGGGGCTATGCTTTTGAAGTCCCCTGAAATTCCAAGAGCTGCTGTTTCTGCTTTTGAATTTACATGTGCATGGCCTCATTTGAGCCAAGTATATGGTTAGGATTTACAAATCTCAATATTGTGAAGGGGCTCTGGGTTCAGACAGATCTGGAATCAAATCCTGCTTCTACCACTCTGTCATTTTACCCTTTACATATTAATTTATTCCTCTGGGTTTTCTTCATCTGTGACATGCAAATACTACTGCTCCAACTACCACCACTAACTGCCTCAAAGGGTAATTAGAATTAAGTGGCGTTGGATATTTCAAGGTTAATACATTCGTGTTTATAGCATTTTGATTTGAGAGCATCCTAATGCATAGAATTGTAATAAAGTAACAGTATAGAAGACAATTGAAAATATAATAATTTCTTTAGTACTACATAAAAATCTTCATTGTAGAATTTTACAAAGAACAGCAATTAACTATTTTCCAAATAAGCTTATGAATACAACAGAATTTAGAAGTATGTCCTAACTATCAGAAATTGTATTTAGATTTGGTATTGAGAACTGGGCCACCAATATTGCTGCTGTCACTTCTCTCAGCAATCACGTAAGGCAACATGTTACACAGAGAAGGTGGCTTTGCCCTCACACTTGGGTGGAACCCGAGTCATGTCCTGCCTTCACCATTTAGTAGGAATTTAGTTTGGTTTGTTGTACCCACAGTGAAAGTTTTCTTTTAAGGCTATGAGTTTGCAAACAATAAAATTCAATGAATGAGTATCAGTTAATTGAGTATCTACTAACTGCTAGAAAGTGGCATAGGTACCAGGCATACAACAGTGAACGAGACAGAAAGAGTCCTAGCCCTCCTGGAACTTACAGTTCAGGGTCAAAGGCAAACAAAGAAACCACAACTACGAGGAGTGAATAGATGCTGTAATACACAAGAACCAGGTATGATGGAAGATGCCGCTTAACCCAGACTTTAGGTTCAGGAACAGTTTCTTGAAGAAAAGCATACCTTAGTTGGCAGCTGAAGATGTGTAGGAATTCCCAAGCTAAGAGGAAGATAGACAGAAAAGCTTTGTGCAGACTTGTGGAGACATGCACATTTGAGGACATGAAACCTGAGGACTAATTCATAAAGTAGTGTTCCCAATACTGGCTGGAGAGCTTTTTAAAATACAAATATTTTAATGGACCCCACCCAGACTTAATGAATCACATTCTCAGGGAATGAGTGCCAGGGTTGTTATTATTAGCTCATACAGGGAGCCACTGGCTCAGGGTGTGTGTAGGGGAGGTTGGAGAAGAGGTGTCAAGGCAGGGAAGTTGAGGCTGGAGAGATAAACCAGGGGTGCACCTTGAAGGGTTTGCAAACAACGTTGTGGAGTTTGAATTTTATCCTAAGGGCAGGGGGCGCTGTGGAAGAATTTGGTGAGCATGGAGATGAGATGATCAGATTTACGGTTTCTAATGATCACTCAGTTGAGTAAGACGTGGTGCCTACCTTCATGAGGGATACAATCTAGTTTATAAGGTTCAATCTCTTTGAGCCTCCCTTTTAAAAATCTAAAATGGAAATAATACCCATTTTGCATGATTCCTGTGAGGTTTAACTGAAATAACTTATGTGAAGTGCATAGTACCACGCCTGATATACCGCTGGGAGGCAAAAGATGTGAATTATTTTTATTTGAGAAAATGATAGAGCCAAGTCATTGGTGGACATTACACTCACCCCCATACGACCTCAGGGAACCAGGAGATCTGACCTCAGGATCTTCTGACATATCCTTTTCCTTGGCCCACACCTGGGACACCAGAAAGAGCCCACTCTCACCTCACTCCCCACTCTCACCTCACTCCCCACTCTCACCTCACTCCCCACTCACCTCACTCCCCACTCTCACCTCACTCCCCACTCTCACCTCACTCCCCACTCTCACCTCACTCCCCGCTCACCACACTCCCCACTCTCACCTCACTCCCCACTCTCACCTCATTCCCCACTCACACCTCACTCCCCGCTCACCTCACTCCCCGCTCACCTCACTCCCCACTCACACCTCACTCCCCACTCACCTCACTCCCCCCTCTCACCTCACTCCCCACTCTCACCTCACTCCCCACTCTCACCTCACTCCCCACTCACCTCACTCCCCGCTCACCTCACTCCCCACTCTCTAATTTGCATGGCTTTAGTTACAGTCTTTATTCTGATAATTCCAAATCTCCACTTCCAGCCTGTTTTTTTGTTTTTCCTAAGCTCCAGAAACCCATACATTCACCTGCATCCTAGATAGTTCCACTTAAACGTCTGTGAGTACTTCATTCAAATTAGGTCTTCTAATACCATATGCCACCCCAAGAAAACCAAACCAAGCAAAACCAAACCAACTTTTCCAACATTAGCCCTACTAAGTTGAGCCAGAGACATGGGAATCATCTCGAATCACTCATCTCTATCTTCTCCAAGCAAGTTTCCCAAATCCACACTCTTCTCTCCAGGCAGAGACCACCACCCTCACCCACACCATCACCACTTCCCATATGGACTAGTGAAATAGCCCTGTGTTCCCTATACCATTCTTTGCATCCACCCAACCCTGCACCCTGTAATTCTGATAAATCTTCTAAGATACAAAATTTATAAAAATCCTTCCTCCACACTTCAGCCTCTTCAGGGGCCTTCTAATGCCCTTAAAAATAACTCCAAACTCTTTACCAAGATGCCTCCTGAAGGATCTTAAAGGTGAGAGCCTTCAAAATCTCACCTCTTGAGTCTCACTTTCTCCCATGCTGCCTTTCCTATTTTATACTCCAGTCATTCTGAACTAGAAAAAAAAAAAATCACCTTCTCTCTCACTCTCAGATCTATGCAACTTGATGATTTGTCCAATCAGAATCCCTTTCATGCTGGATAACTCTTTGTCCCTTAGGCCTTGGGGAGTCAGCCCTTGAACCTTTATATTAGTTGAGTGACGTCATTGTCGTCTCTTCATCTCCTCCCTCCAGTGCTATTTGTTATTCTTGTAATTTCTTAATGCCCATCTACCCCACCAGTTGTAAGCAACATGGTGGCAAAAGAATATATAGAGTCGATCCACATTATTCAGATTCTCCTTGGGAATTAGCCTACTTGCTCAAATTTACTTGTAACCCCCTAATCAATACGGTCATTCTTGGACGTGCACAGAGAAGTGAAGTATGTGAGTTGTCCAATGCACATGTTCTCAGCTGAGGTTGAAGAAGGCGATTCTCTGCCTTCTTGTTCCAGTTCTCATACTATAAGCAAGTGTCCATTTTGCAGTCCATTTAGTGCCGTAATTTTTGGATTTTTGTTTTTGTTGGTTATTTCACTGTTCACAATGGCCCCCAGATGTGGTGCTGAGGTGCTGCCTATGGTTTGTA
The DNA here is from genome assembly GCF_003255815.1 of Theropithecus gelada. Classification (NCBI taxonomy): domain Eukaryota; kingdom Metazoa; phylum Chordata; class Mammalia; order Primates; family Cercopithecidae; genus Theropithecus; species Theropithecus gelada. Next base: position 22,029,979 of record NC_037677.1, read on the forward strand.
AGGGCAAGAAGGCTGTGGTGTGCCTGAAAGAGAAAATATCTGTGTTAAATAAGCTCCACTGCATGAGCTATAATGCTCTTGGCCATGAACAATATATGAAATCAGGTGTCTTCAAACAGAAATACACATAAAACAAGGTTATGTATCCGTCAACTGATGAAAATGTTGTAGCCAGAGGTTTGCAGAAACCTAATCCTATATTTCTCCTAAGAGAAACAGTTTAGTATTGGCTAATCTAGTGTTTGCAGTTACTTTACAGAGCAAAGCTACTGCAAATAGTAAGAATCAACTGTACTTTAATAACTTTGATATCCTCAGTAGCTAACACAGTGACTCTCATGTAATAGTTATTCAATAAATATTTGTTGAAACTGAATTTTTGTATGTTTTATATATATAGACATATATATGTACACACACATACTTTATACATATACATGTGGAAATAATATGTAATATAGAAATAAATTAAGCTGAAGTAGTCTTTCATGCCAGAGATGTACCTCACAGCTGTATTGTTACTTTCTGCCTCTTAAAAAATGCTTAAATGTAGGCTTAGTTTTGATACCACCTTTATTTTTATTTTTGTCTAGGATGCTGGGGAAATGGTTCGTTCCTTTGTTGGTGGTTTAGAACTTATTGTCAATTTACTGAAATCAGATAACAAAGAAGTCTTGGCAAGTGTATGTGCTGCCATTACCAACATAGCAAAAGATCAAGAAAATTTAGCTGTTATTACAGATCATGGAGTTGTTCCTTTGTTGTCCAAGCTGGCAAATACAGTAAGTAACGTATCTTTTTGTTTTACATGCATGTTGTCCTGAGCTATCATGGTGTAATGATGAAAACAATGAGTTTTCAGTCCAGAAACCTGGATTCAAATTTAATACCCATTGCTAATGAGGTATGAGATTTGGTCAACTCATTTAGTTTCTCTGAGACTAACATATGTGAAAGTGTATTTTAAACTGTAAAATGTTAATATTGCAAGATCCTTGTAAAATAGAAGCTGTTTTTTTATTTGCCACTGGCAAGTAAAGTGGCAAATACAAGCGCTACTATGTAAGTGTTAACTATCATCTTCACCACCAACATCATGGTTATGATTCTTGATGGTTGTTCATGCCAACGTTAGAAGTCAAATGTGCCTCCCCCAGCTTAGCAAGCTTCAGTCGATGGCATTCTTGAGCTAGAAGACTTTGGCAATGATTGCATTGTTTATCCAGAGCTGTGCCAGACAGAATAAGCAGCCTTGAGAGACAATGACTTCACCATGACCAGAGGTATTAGAACATAGCTTGCACTACACTTGGCAGAAAAGTCATAGAGCAGAAATTCAAACCCTGGAAGGATGGTTGGTCTAGAAGACTTCAAGTTCCTAAGAGTATCTGTCAGATTCAGTTAAGGACACCAAGTTGTTGCCTGAATCAAGAGAACAGTACTCTTAATAAACACAAAACCATCCGATTCAGTTATAGTATGCCCATACAAGGCAATTACATATACGAAGAAGGATATAGGCTGCATCAAAAAATACAGAAAGAAAAATGGAAGACCCAAAATGTATCTTCAGATTTGCTGCACTCTCTTCTCCCTCTTAGGAGCCAAGGGAACCTGCACTGTCTTCTCCCTCTTAGGAGCCAAGGGAACCAAGGTGTATTACTGATATTGATGTATTCCTAGGGTGGAGAAATCAAGTCAGTCCACTTATCCCAGTTAAGTGCAGAATCCCTTTAAGAATATCCAATATACTTTAAATATTTGGATTACAAAACAACTTGCTAATCTGTAATTTTGTGTTGTGTAGTAGTAGACTTATTCTAAAGAAAATCTAGCCTTGAGCTAATGACTGATGTCAGATGCTTGGTCACCTTTGAGTGCACTGACTACATTCAGTTCATAAAAAGATAACTCAAGATTGAACATTGGTCCATGGGTGACCCTACCAAAAGTCTAGTTCCTTCAGCTGGGTGCAGTGGCTCACGCCTGTAATCTCAGCACTTTTGGAGGCCAAGGCGAGCGGATCACTTGAGGCCAGGTGTTCAAGACCAGCCTGGCCAACATGGTGAAACCCCTTCTCTACTAAAAATACAAAAATTAGGCAGACGTGGTGGTGGACACTTGTAATCCCAGCTACTTGGGAGGCTGAGGCATGAGAATCGCTTGAACCCAGGAGGCGGAGGTTGCAGTGAGCTGTGATTGCACCACAGCACTTCAGCCTGGGCAACAGACTGAGACTCCGTCTAAAAAAGACTAGTTCCTTCAAGACATCACCTAGGTAGTCAGCCAGCTGGCCCTTCTCTCTAGACACATTGGTGTCTTAATGGTTAATAAACATAAAGTGCTTATCGATATGATTTTGCAGGGTCATTACAATGCACAGATCCCAATTCATTTTCCTTTGCACAGAATAACAATAAATTGAGATATCATCTAGCAGAAGCTATTTCACGTTGCTGTATGTGGGGCAGGAATAGAGTGGCCTTCGGTGAGCACAAAGCAGTGGCTCCACTAGTGCGTTACCTGAAATCGAATGACACCAACGTGCATCGGGCGACAGCTCAGGCCTTGTACCAACTCTCAGAAGATGTTGATAACTGCATCACCATACATGAGAATGGTGCAGTAAAGGTACAGTTGAATGACTTTGTGGTTTAGTCCAAGTTTGGTGGTAAATGTAGGCTGGAAAGAAACTTAGGCATCACTAAGATTTCTCTAAAGGAGGTATTCAGAGACACAAAAGTGCCTGCCTGCTGCGTCATGGCTGCATTCAAGCCATGCGTTACCAAGATTTTTTTTTTCTTTTTAAACAAGGTCTCGCTGGGTTGCCCAGGCTGGAGTATAGTGGTACAATCATAGTTCACTGCAGCCTTGAACTCCTGGGCTCAAGTGATCCTCCTGCCTCACCTTCCCAAGTAGCAAGGACTACAGGTGTATGCCACCATACCTGGGTAATTCTTTTAATTTTGTATACAGACAGGGTCTTGCCATACAGCCCTGGCTGATCTTGAACTGCTGGCCTCAAGTGATCCTCCCGCTTCGGCCTCCCAAAGTGTTGGCATTACAGGAGTGAGCCACAATGCCCAGCCAGTGTGTTATGATGATTTATGCTGCAGAAAAGTTGTATGGAGATAGAATTTTTCTAAATTAAAGCATAGAAATGTCCTTAGTAGAATAATAATTCCATAATTTGATATTGATGAAAGAAAATGTACAGCATATGAACAAACAGTAGTATTCACAATTCTATTGGCTATAGTGTTTACTTAACACATAAATAATAAAGGATAGAGGCAACCATAGGCACCAACTAAACACCAAAGGAACTGGCTGAAACAATAAATAGGTGGAGCTTGTCAATCTAAACCATAATAACAATGGATAGATTCAAAGACATGTTCGTTTGTTTAAATCTGTGCATCAGTAGGCAGTTAGGAAAGTTTCTGTAAAGAGACTCTAACTTATCTACACATTGCAAACTACCTAAAATATTTTGCTGGCAATAAATATAAAAATATTTAGAGTACATGAACAGCTTACATGTATTAGGAAAATTTGATTTAAAATATTAGTTCTTTTCTATAGCCTGTTTCCTCGTACAATATCATTTTACTATTTATTACCTTCATTTGGAGCCTATGACAACCAGATGCATTTACATCTTAAAATAGATGCCCAAAGTGGACTTGTTGTTTTAGCTAAGAGTTAAAAACTCCAGTTAGTCATATCTAGTCAAATCTAGATATGCCAGATACGAAACATCTTAGGAGGAATCGTTTTTGAGGCAATTATTTTAATTAATTATTGAAATCTATTCCAGTGGAAGAATATGATGTTAATTTTTCTGAAATTAAACTCAATTTATATTTGAATGTGTCAACCTTTCCATTATAAATCTGTTTTTACGGCATGTAAATTAGGCCAGATTAGTTTCTTCAAGCAAAAATCTGGCAAAAAAAAAAAAAAAGCATCTTTTAAACTAAGTAAAAATTTTTAAAAGTAGATTATAAAAAACATATTGGAACATTAACTTCGAGTTGTTCAAGAATGCTAAAAAGGCCATTGTCTCAATATGACTGTGTTCTCATTTCAAAAAGGAAGATATTTCTAATTTAAAAGTATACATACTTTTATTGAACAGGGACTTGCACAATCTAAGTATGCAGTCTTAAAAAAAAAAAAAAAAGAAAACTATTTAGGTAGCCAGGTAGAAATGTCTGACATATAGCATATGCTTAGACAACTGCCAGTTAGTTTAAGCTCAAAAAGTTTTAAAATGTATTGGCACACACCTGTAGTCCCAGCTACTCGGGAGGCTGAGGCAGGAGAATTGCTTGAACCTGGGAAGTGGAGGTTGCGGTAAGCTGAGATTGCACCACTGCCACTGTACTCCAGCCTGGGCGATAGAGCGAGACTCTGTCTCAAAAAAAAAAAAAAAGTATTAAGGTGTACATGTAATGGTTCAGTTGACATAAATACCTGGTGTATATGCAACTCACAATGATTTCTTCAGATGCAAGACAATAGATAATCCAAAATCATTTACGAATATTATCCTATCTTGTAAAGTGATCAAACTGTTTGCCCACCCACACAGTTAGGAAAATTTCTGTAAAGAGAAACTGTAGAATTAGAAAAAGAAAGGCAGTAAGAAAGATTAGAGTGAAGGACAGAAAAGAAAAAAGCAAAGAAGGAAAATTGTGTCTGTTGTGTTCTAGAGCCTTTCCCAGATTATCCTTGGGTTTCTTGGGGGCCTTTCTCTTTAGTCTGTTTGCATTTCCAACTGCCTGTTATTTCTACTGGAGGAAAACTGTAAAGAATGGGGTACTTTTTTTGTAAATTACTCTGCAATAACATAGAGGCAGGCCTTTACCATGCTGTGTTACCAGCAAAAATATGCAACCTGGAGATTGTCTCTCTCAACCTCTTTTTCCTATTCTGTTCTGAGCCCCAGAACTCGTGGGGTCATGGGGGAAGCATAACAACCTGTGTTTCCTTTCTCTGGTTTTCTTTAAGGAGGAAAAAATGTAGGTGTGGCATACTGGGTGTTGGTAGAATCATAATTTGATAGTTGCTTGGATGTGGGAATAAAGGAAAGCCTAGTAAAAAAATGATTCCAGATTTCAGTCTAGACGAAGAGGAAGAGTTCATGAGCCAGGTAATGCAAAATATTTTGGCACATCGGGGTGGTTCAATTACCTGCAGAGAATGTGTCACAATTACATGTGTGACTGCTAACATTTCTGACTTTGAATGCAGGTAAATTTTATCCAATATTTTGGCAAAACCCTGGCTGTCTTTGTTCCTAACTCCTGCTGCCCGCTTCTTGTCAAATGCTTGTCGTGTTATTTTCCAGTTGTACAAACATTCCTGCTGCAGCTGCCAATGACTGAATGTTGACAGGGGCTTTGACAATGACCAGAGTCACCCTGTTGCCTATTCATAAGTAATTGATCCTAGGATTAGCTGCTTTGTTAGACAATTTCCTCAACAGTAGTGGCCAATGTAATGCGGTGTATCTGTCTCCTGAAGGCTGAGGTTTATTCTGTCCTGACTGTGACGGAGCAGGGTCTGGAATATGATGAGTCAGTTTCTAATGTGTTCAGTTTGAATCATCAGTTTGAATTTTAGATGCAGAGCAGCGCTGCCCAGCAGAAATGTCACATGCGCCACGTATGTAATATTAAATTTTCTAGCAGTCACACTTTAAGAAAAGATAAAAGGAAACAGTGAAATTAATTTTAGTAATATGTTTAACCCAATACACTTGACCCTTGAACAATGCAGGAGTTAGGGGTGATGACCCACTACACTGTCAAAATCCACATATAACTTTTGACTGCCCCAGAACTTAACTGCTAATAGCCTACTGCTGACCAAAAACATCAACAGTTGATTAATACATATTTCGTATGTTATATGTATTATGTATTAGTACAATAAAATTAGCTAGAGGAAGAAAAGTGTTATGAGAATCATAAGGAAGAGAAAATATATTTACTGTTTATTAAGTGGAAGTAGATCATCATAAAGGTCTTCATCCTTGTCATCGTCACATAGAGTAGGCTGAAGAGGAGGAGGAAAAAGAGGGGTTGGTATCACTGTCTCAGGAGTGGCAGAGGCCGAAGAAAATCCACATATAAGTGGACTCGTGCAGTTTAAACTTTTGTTGTTCAAGGATAAACTGTGTATATCCAAAATATTGTTATTTCAACATATAATCAATATAAAAATTACTTAAGATACTTTATATTATTATTATTTATTTATTTTTTAGATGGAGTTTCAGTCTTGTCACCCAGGCTGGAATGCAATGGCGCAATCTCGGCTCACTGCAACCCCTGCCTCCTGGGTTTCAGCGATTCTCCTGCCTCAGCCTCCTGAGTAGTTGGGATTACAGGCACCCGCCACGATGCCCGACTAATTTTTGTATTTTTAGTAGAAACAGGGTTTCACCATGTTGGCCAGGCCGGTCTCGAACTCCTGACCTCAGGTGATCCACCCACCTCGGCCTTTGTACCCAAGTCTTCAAAATCTCTTGTGTGTTTTTTCCAGTATATCTCAGTTTGCACTAGCCACATTTTAAGAGCACACTAGTGGCTAGCAGTTTCCTTGCCGGACCGTGCAATTCCAGAGGGGAGAGTGGAGAGATTTGGAAATTATCAACAGGGGTTATTAAACCATTAATGAGAGTGGATGAGATGTTTTTGGCCGAGAGTCTAGAGAAGCCTGGGAAATATCTACATTTTCACTTTCGGGGCATGTAAACTAGGAAGAAGTGCTGTCAGACTAGACTGGAGAAGTTACGAGGTTAACCAGGAGTTCTAGAAGCCAAAGGAAGAGCAAGTTTCAAAAGAGTTTGTATTTAAATACTGCTAAGAGGTCAACAAGGATTTCCTGATCCAATTATGTTGAAAAATCAGTGTGTGTTTTAGAAGAGGTAAAAATCTCTTCTAAATGTGTTAATCAATTCCCTCCAATACAGTGTGACAGGAATATTCAATCCTATTCTCTTTATGATTTTGCACAGACCTCCTTTTCAAATGTATCAGCCCAGGGATTTGTACCATTACAAAATCTTGTGAATATGGATGCAGATTTGTTGGAAACTATGTGGAAAATATGAGAAGTCTAAGAGGTACCCGAGTTATTTGCTAATTATAACAAAGCTGTAGCATAGGAGAGTAATGGGGAAGAATAAATTGCAGGAAAAAATTCATCAAGGCAAGCCCTTTCCTAGGACAGAAAAAGTGATCAAGTAGAAAACTGATGAGCACCTATTAAAGGCATCAAGCTTCTTTCCCCATGGTGACATTGGATTTGTTTTTGCAAATGTCTATACCAGGCAAGTGAAAACTACATCATGGCTTATAACTTTCTGAAAGACAGGAAATTGAAGAGATTGCAGACAAATACAATCAGAAGTGTGTCCAGCATTGGCAGAGTGAGTGGACAGCAGTTCAACTGGAACTGCTGAATTGGTACAGCCAACAGGCTAGCTGCCTCCTAGGCTCAGTACATGTACTGGCGTTCCAGAGGGCCAGAAAGATGATCCCAGATGCAAACACACCCATCATTTTTGAAGCCTAGCACAGGAAAAAAAAAAAAAAAAAGAAATACTGCTAATGTTTGCGAGTCAAGTAAACGGATTTTAGATACTAAGGTCACCTAGAAACACTCATTAAGTGCCCGTATACTTAATGTTTTATCTAAATATATTTTCTGTTAATTAAAACTCTTAATGTCGCTGTAGTTTTGAGTGCTTTTCTCCCATTCCAGACTTTCCTCGGAGTGCCGAGAAGAGTTTACTAGGTGATGTGCTATTAAATAACTTAATAACTAGATGAAATCTTTTACCGATCCTAATCAATTGGTATTGATGAATATATACTACATATAGAGTAATAAACAGACTTGTTTCTGATTGGCTTTTTTCTTTTTATTTGTATTTCTCCTGTAAAGTGAGAAAGAAGTTCATGATTACTGAAGGGGTCCAGTAAGTTAGAGTTTAGTTCATCATGTTTAACTTTAATATCATACGTACATCAAATGTTTTTCTTATTTCATTTTTTTTTAATTTGAAGAAACCTTAACAGCTTTAAGGGATAACTGACATACACATGCACATATTTAAGGTGTACAGTTTGATGGATTTTGACATATATATGCATATACCCACACATACACATGAAACTATTACCAAACCAAAATGATAATCACCCAAAATTTCCCAGTACCCTTTCATAATCCCTGTCTCCTGCCCTACTCTGCCTGGGCCAATCACTGGTCTGCTTTCTGTCAATATAGATAAGTTTTCATTTTCTAGAACTTAAGAAAAATGGGTTCCTACAGTAAGTACTTGGTTTTTTGTTTGGTTTCCTTCACTCAGCTTACTCATTTTCATATTCATTCACGTTCTTATGTGGATCAATCAAACTCTTTTTTCGCTGAGTGGTAGTCTGTTGTATGAAATTATCATAATTTGGTTATCCTTTCTTTTTTGTTTTGTTTAGTTTTGTTTTGCAACAGAATCTCTCTCTGTGGCCCAGGGTGGAGTGCAGTGGCGCGATCTGGACTCACTGCAACCTCTACCTTCTTGGCTCAAGCAATTCTCGTGCCTCAGCCTCCCGAGTAGCTGGGGTTTCAGGCGTGCACCACCACACCGGGCTAATTTTTATACTTTTGGTAGATACTGGGTTTTGCCATGTTGGCCAGACTGGTCTCGAACTTTTGACCTCAAGCGATCTGCCTGCCTCGTCCTCCCAAAATGCTGGGATTAGAGGTGTAAGCCACTGTGCCCAACCGCCTTTCATTTGTTAATGAATATCTCTTTCCAATTTGGGTTGTTACAAATAAAGCTGCTACAAACATTCATGTACAAGTCATTGGGTGGACATTTGCTTCCTCTTCTCTTAGGTAAATACCCAGGAGTGAATGGCTGGATCATACAGTATGTGTACCTTTAACTTTTTAAAAATTGCCAGACCGTTTTCCAGAGTGTGCCATTTTTGCATTCCCACCAGCTGTATAGGAAAGCATCTCTGCCAACACTTGGTATGGTCAGTCTCTTTGATTTTAGACTTTCTAATAGGTATGTCATGGTATCTTATGATTTCAATTTCAATTTTCCTAATAATTAATGATGTGGACATCTTCTTATGTGCTTGTATATCAGCTGTATAACTCCTTGGGCAAAGTGTTCACATTTTTTGACCACTTTTTAATTGGGTTGTTTGTTTTCTTATTATTGAGTTTTGAGAGTTCTGTATGCATTCTGGTTGCTTACCAGATGTGTAATTTGCAAATATTTTCTCCCAGTCAGTAGCTAGTCTTTCATTCTCATAACTGTGTCTTTTGAAGAGCAGAAGTTTTTAATGTTGATGAAGTCAATTTTTTTTAAATGAATTGTGTTTTTGGTTGCATATCCAAGAAATATTTGCCTAACACATGGTCACAAGGATTTCATGCTTTCTTCTGAAATTTTATGATTTTTGGTTTTTCACTTTTAGTCTATGACCCATTTAAGTAAACTTTTTTGTGATGCTAATTATGAATCAAAGTTCATTTGGAGGGCATATTAGCAGCATTTATTGAAAAAACTGTTTGCCCTTTTCTCACTGAATTTCTTTTGCAATTAACAAAAACAACTGAGCCAGGCACAGTGGCTCATGCCTGTAATCCCAGTACTTTGGGAAGCCAAGGCAGGAGGATTGATTAACCTTAGGAGGAGACCAGCCTGGGCAACATAGCAAGACCCCATCCCCCTGACCTCCACACACAAAATATTAGCCACACATGGTGTTGTGCACCAGTAGTCCCAGCTACCAGGAAGGCTGAAGTGGGGGATCACTTGAGTCTGGGAAGTTGAGGCTGCGGTGAGCCGTGATCCCACCACTGCATTCCAGCCTGGGCAACAGAGTCAGGTCCTGTCTCAAAAAAAATTAAATAAATAAATTAACAAAAATAAAAATCAATTTGATATACGTTTTGTTCCATTGTTATATTTGTCTATATTTATGCCAGTACCACACAGTTTTAATTACTGTGGCTTTACAAAAGTAAAATTAAGTAGGATAAGTCTTCCTACCTAATTCTTTATTCAAAGTTGTTTGGGTTACTCTAGTGCCTTTACATTTCCACAGGAATTTTAAAATCAGTTTGCCAAGTTATACAGGAAATGCTTTCTGGGATTTTGATTGGAATGCTGTTGAATTTATGTATTTTGGGGGGAATATCGATGTCTTAACAATATTAACTTTCCCCAATCATGAACAAGGGATACTTTCATTAATTCAAGTCTTACCTTTCAGTAACATTTTATAGTTTAGAGTGTACAGGTCATTCAAATCTTTGTTGGATTTATCCATATATGTTTAACATTTTGATGTTACTGTAAATGGTATTTTTAAAATGTCAATTTCTAATTGTTTATTGGTATGATGTAGAAATAGAATATGTATGTTAATCTCATATCTTCCAATCTTGCTGAACTCACTTATTCTAGTAGGTTTTTAGATTCCATCAAACTTTCTACATAGACCAGGAATCAACAAACCTTTTCTCTAAAAGGCAAGATAATAAATATTTTAGGTTTTATGGGTCAATAGAGTCCCTGTTGCAGATTCTTCCTTGTTTTACTGTTACTGTTGCTATTATTTTTATTATTATTTACAACAATACAAAAATGTAAAAATCACGCTTCATTTTGTGATTTTGAGCTATACAAAAACACATTATAGTTTCTCAGCGTGTCACATAAACAATCATGTCATCTGTGAATAAACAGTTTTTCTTTTTCCTTTTAAACCTGACTGCCTTTCAATTATTTTTCTTGCCAGATTGCACTGGCTGGAAACTCCTATGCAGGTTGAACATCCCTAATCTAAAATCTGACATCCAAAATTCTCCAAAATCTGAATTTCTTTGAGTGCCAGTATGATGCCACAAGGGGAAGATTCCACACTTGATGTCACATGACTAGGCAGTCAAAACACAGTGAAACTTTGTTTCACACACAGTATTATTTAAGATATTATATCAAGGCTATGTGTATATAAGGTACATACAAAACATATATGAATTTTGTGTTTAGACTCATGTCCCACACCCAAGATATTCTGTATATGCAAATATGCTGAAATCTGAAAATTTGAAACACTTTTAGTCCCAAGCATTTTGTGTAGTGATAGTTGACCTACACAATATTGAAAAGAAGTGATAAGAACAAATACCCTCGTCTTATTCCCTATCTTGGGGGAGTGCATTCAGTCTTTCACCATTAAGCTTTATGTTAGCTGTCGGTTTTTTTAGGTGACCTCTATCACGTTGGAAAGTTCCTTCTATTACTACTTTGATGAGAATTCTAGAAATCAAGAATATATATACTGGATTTTCTCAAATACTTTTTCTATATCTATTGAGATTATCTTATTATTTTTTCTTTTTTTGGTTTGTTATTATCATGACCATATTGATTGGTGCCCAAATGTTAAACCAACTCACTATTGTTGGGAAAAACCTACTTGACCATGATATGTTACTCTTTTTATACATTATTGAATTCAATTTACAAAAATGTTGTTCAGAATTTTGAATCTATGCTCATGAGAGATATTGGTGTGTGGTATTCTTTCCTTGCAGTGTCTTTGTTTTTGTATCAGGTCATGCTGGCTTCAATGAATGAGTCAGGAAGCGTCCCTTCCTCTGCAATTTTCTGGAAAAGATTTATAGTACTGCTATTTTTTTCTCCTTAAATATTGTAGATATTTGGTACAATTCACAAGTAAAGCCATCTGAACATAACGTTTTCGTTTGTGGAATGTTTTAAATTACAAATCTAATTTCTTTAACCAATGTAGGGCTATTGAGGTTATTTCTTTTTTAATGAGACTTGGTAGCTTATGTCTTTCAAGAATTTAGTTTATTTTACCTAAGTTGTCAAATGTATTGGCATAACACTGTTCATAATAATCCTTTATTCTTTTATTATATGTAGAATCTATAGCTATGGAACCTCTTTTATTTCTGATATTGGTAAACTTGTCTTGTCTTTGCTTAGGATCAAAGAGAAGACAAAAATTCTGGCTAGAACTCTATCAATTGTATTGATCTTCTGAAATAATCACTTTTGGTTTTATTGATTTTCTCTATTTTTCTGTTTTCTATTTCACTGATTTCCAACATGATCATTCTTTCTTCCTTTCTTCTGCTTAATGTAGGGTTTTTTGTTGTTGTTGTTTTTGTTGCTGTTGTTTTGTTTTGTTTTTGAGGTGGAGTTTCACTCTTTGTTGCCCAGGCTGGAGTACAGTGGCGTGATTTTGGCTCACTGCAACCTCCGCCTCCTGGGTTCAAGGAATTCTCCTGCCTTAGCCTCCCAAGTAGCTGGGATTACAGGTATGTGCCACCATGCCTGGCTAACTTTTGTAGTTTTAGTAGAGTCGGGTTTTCATCATGTTGGTCAGGCTGATCTCGAATTCCTGACCTAGATGATCCGCCTGCCTCGGCCTCCCAAAATTCTGGGATTACAGGTGTGAGCCATCGCACCTGGCCAATGTAGGGTTTTATTTGCTATCCTTCGTCTAGTTTCTTAAGGTGAAAACTAAGATAATTATTAGACACATATTCTTTTCTAACAGACGCACTTAGTGCTAGCACTTTATCTCTAATGCTGCTCTAGTTGCATCCCAGAAATTTTTATATGTTGTGTTTCATTTTCAATCAGTAAAAACACTTTATATAATTTCCTGTTTGATTTCTTCTTTGACCTATGAATTATTTAGAAGTGTGTTTTTAGAACTGTGTCATTTAGTTTTCAACCATTTGGGGATTTTCCAGTGACCTTTCTGTTATTGATTTACATAATTACATTATAGTTGGAAAACATGCATTGTATTACTTGAATATTTAAAAATTTTTTGAAATATGTTCTGTGACCTGGAACATTATTTATCTTGTTATTGTTCAACATGTACTTGAAAAAGAATGAGTATTCTGATATGGTTGAGTATTCTAATATGGTTGGGTATGGTGTTCTGTGAAGTTTACTAAGATTGAGTTGGTCGATATTGTTCAATAATTCTACATCGTTATTGATTTCCTACTTGTTCTATCAATTATTGTGGATTTGTCCATTTCTCTCTGCAGTTATATCAGTTTTTTCTTTATATATTTTGAAGCTCTTTTATTAGGTGCATATATATTTAGAAATCTTCTGTTCTCTCAAAGCCCTCTTTATTGTTATAAAATGGTTATCGTTATTCTTGGTCATATTCTTTGTTTTGAAATAATTTTCAATACTAATATAGACACCCTTGTTTTTTTGAGAGGGCACTAATATTAATTAGCATACTAAAGTTTTATAGCTTTTCTATCCTTTAATCATATGTGTATCTTTTTACTTAAAGTGGAAAATTGTAGGCAGCATGTAGTTAGGGCTTACTATTTATTTATTTATTTATTTATTTATTTATTTATTTATTTAGAGACAGCGTCTCGCCATGTCACCAGGCTGGAGTGCAGTGACGCGATCTCAGCTTACTGCAACCTCCACCTCCCGGATTCAAGCGATTCTCCTGCCTCAGTCTCCTGAGTAGCTGGGATTACGGGCACACGCCACCATGCCCAGCTAATTTTTGTATTTTTGGTCGAGAAGGGGTTTCACCATGTTAGCCAGGATGTTCTCAATCTGCTGACCTCATGATCTGCTGGCCTCGGCCTCCCAAAGTGCTGGCATTACAGGTGTGAGCCACCACATCTGGCCAAGGCTTACTTTTTTATTCAACCTTTTATACAACCTCTGCCTTTATTGGGAGGGGAAGTGGTTACACTATTTACATTTAATGTGATATTGACATGGTTAGCTTTTTTTTTCTTCTTTTTTTCCTGAGACTGAGTCTTACTCTGTCACCCAGGCTGGAGTGCAGTGGTGCAATCTCAGCTCACTGCAACTTCCGCCTCCTGGGTTCAAGCGATTCTCCTGCCTCATCCTCTTGAGTAGCTGGGATTACAGGCTGGTGCCACCACGCCTGGCTACTTTTTGTATTTTTAGTAGAGATGGGGTTTCGCCATGTTGGTCAGGCTGGTCTTAAACTCCTGACCTCAGGTGATCCACCCACCTCCGCCTCTGAAAGTGCTGGGATTACAGGCGTGAGCCACTGTGCCCGGCCACGGTTAGCTTTAAATGTACCATCTTGTTATTTGTTTTCTATTTTCCCATCTGCTCTTTCTCTTTACTCCTCTTTTTCTATCTCCTCTTGGATTATTTGAAGATTTTATCATTTCATTTTATCTCATGTTTGGCTTATTAGTTATTATTCCGTGTTGTCATTTAGTGATTGCTTTAGAGTTCACAGCATATGTATTTAATTCAGTATAATGTAACTTCTAGTAATGTTATACATATTAACATATAATTTAAGAATTGTACAACCATATGCTTCCATTTTTGCCCTCCTCGCTTTTATGCTATTTTTATCATACATTTCATTCCTACAAGCATTATAAGCTCAACTGTATTGTTCTTGTTTTTGACTGTAAACAATTGTCTTTCCCAGAGATTTAAATACACAGTAAAATATCTTTTCTACTTACCTTCATAGTTATTTTTTCCAGTGCTGTTTATTCCTTTCTGTAAATGCAGATTTTCTTCTGGTATCATTTTCCTTCTGCCTAAAAGACTTTTAACATTCCTGGTAGTGCAATTCTGTTTATGATGAATTAGTTCAGGTCTTATATATCTAAAAAAGACTTTTTATTTTGTCTTTGTTTTTGAAAAATATTTTTGCTAGGTATAGAATTTTATGCTGAATTTTTTTCTTTCCTAACTTTAAACCTGGTGCTCCATTTTATTCTCACTTGCATTGTTTAAGAGAGGAAATCTGTTATCATCCTTACGTTTGTTCCTCTGTATGTCATGTATCTTTTTGCGTTGGCTGTTTTTAAGATTTCATCATTTTCGCTGGTTTTGAGAAATTTGATTATGATGGGCCTCGTGTAGTTTCCTTCATGTTTCTTGTGCTTGGAGTTTGCTGAGCTTCTGAGATGTGTGGGCTTATGGTTTTCATCACATTTAGAAAATTTTCAGCCATTATTTCTTCAAATATGTTTCCATCCTCTTCCCTTTTTACTGTCCTTGTAAACTCCACTATCACCTATATTTGGTGAAAATACAGGTAAATGTTTTCCCACAGCTCTCTGAGTGGCTGAAAGTTTTCCCACAGCTCCCTGAGACTTTGTTTATTTTGTTACATTTTTCCTATGTTTTAAATTAGGAATTTTTTATTTGTTTTCAAGCTCACTAATTTTTTTTTCAGCAATGTTTAATTTGCCTTTTTTGCTACCTAGTGTGTTTTACATCTGCAATACTATTGACATTTGATTTGGATCTCCTTTCACATTTTTCATGTCTCTACTTGACATGTTGAGTCTTTTTCTAATTTCGTATGTAATCCAATTCTAATATCATTTCTGGGTTGCTTTCGGTTCCTTGAATGTTAGCATGTTGAGTGCTTGGTTTTTGTTTTTTGGGGGAACAGGATATCTATAAATATTCCTGAGCTTTGTTCTAAGACGCAGATTGCTATTTTGAAACAATTTGATCCTTTCAGTTCTTACTTTAATGCTTTGTTAGCAAGACTAGAGTACGGATACTTTTTTTCCCACTACTGAGGCGAGACCTCTGGCTACTCTACCTGTGCATTATGAAGTCTTCCACTCTGAGTGGTGGATAGACACTGTCCCTCCTCTTGTAGAAGTTTAGAAGATTCTTCTTTTCCTGCCCTCAAACAGTTTCTCCTCATACAGGTGCTAATCAGTACTGAGCCGAATATTCAAGAGGCACCTTCTGCAGACCCTGGGGTTCTCTGTTTTGCTCCCCAATCTCCATTATCTGCCCTGAAGACTCTGGTGGTTGTGGTTCTCCCAGACTTCCAGCTCTGTCTCCTCAACTTGGAGAGACTGTCAAGCTTTGTCTGGGCTCTCCTTCCCTGTGCTGTAGCCTATAAACATTCTCCCTGGAGTTAGTCTGGGTCAGTGTTAGGGCTTACCTTTTTTGTTTTCCTTCTCTCAAGAATCACTATCTTTGGTTGTCTGATTTCCAATATTTTAAAAGTTGTTGTTTCACAGAGTTTTTTCCATTTTTAAATTATTTTAGACAGGAAGGTAAATCCAGTCCCTGTTACTCCATCTTAACATGAAGCAGTCTTTTCTTTTGATATTTTCTCTTAGAGAATAAATTCATAGAAAATTAGGGCCGGCAAAGCCAAGGTTTCCATTTTATTTATTTATTTATTTATTTATTTATTTATGTAGGTGTTTATTTATTTATTGAGACGGAGTCTTGCTCTGTCACCCAGGCTGGAGTGTAGTGGCACGGTATCATCTCACTGCAACCTCCACCTCCCAGGTTCAAGCGATTCTTATGCCTCAGCCTCCTGAGTAGCTGGGATTGTAGGCGCCTGCCCCCACGGCTGTCTAATTTTTGTGTTTTTAATAGAGATGGGGTTTCACCATGTTGGCCAGGCTGGTCTCAAACTCCTGACTCCAAGCGATTCCCCCGCCTTGGCCTCCCAAAGTGTTGGAATTACAGGTGTGAGCCACTGTGCCCAGCAAATGTTTTCATTTTAAACACACAGTTTGCAGATGAGGAAACTAAGGCCCAAATTAGTGAAGTGTCTAAACCTACACAATCAATATATGATGTAACATCATAAATTATTGTAATGTTCACTTTAGCGCTGTGTCCATTTGATTAGTAGATTTCGAACCATGACTCAAGGAACTCTGGGTTCCCCTGACAGAGATCAGGGGCTGGTACTCAGAGCTGTTGCTGGGTGGTTCACCTACTGCAATTAGAGCAGCTACTTTTTCTATTTTACACATTAGAATCGTGCACAAGCTCCTATTTTAGAGTAGTTTTTGCGACTTTAAAAAGAATTGAAAATTACTGCACTTGGCCATGCTGCCCTTTAATGGTTCTGTTTATGAAACCCATTAGGAGCTTTTTTTTTTTCACATTTATTTAGCACTTTGCTCCTCTGTGATAGAGAAGTTTGCAAAATCAGATTCTCTTCAGTAGGAATTAAGAATTCTCATCTTGATTTTTATACCGGAGGCTGACTCTTTAAAGCCACTTTTTTCCCTCTCTTTTTCAGTTTTCCTTGGGGAGCGCTAGGCAATGCTTTTACCTCTGAGGTGATTCAGCTGACTTCTAAAATATCCAGGAGCACTTGGGAAAATTGAATGTGCCTAGGAGGGGCTGAGCCAATAGAATACTTGTCTTCTTCATCCAAGCAAGCTCTGCTTCACTATAATGGATCCACCTTGCTTCTGCTAAGTCCAATCCAACTCCTTCGCCACCACCCCATCGCTAGCCAAATAAATCTTCCTCCCATTCTTAGAGCTATAAGTGAGAAGAAATGAAAAAGAAAAGCCTAAGTGTAGCAAAACAGCAAGATAATAATGAAAATCATATCATTTTTGCTTTTTCAGCTTCCTGGGTGCCAGACATTTATTCTAAAAGCATATTTAAACAGAGAGGTTTTTTTAAAATTTTTTATTATACTTTAAGTTCTAGGATACATGTGTACAACGTGCAGGTGTGTTACATATGTATACATGTGCCATGTTGGTGGACTGCACCCATTAACTTGTCGTTTACATTAGGTATATCTCCTAATGCTATCGCTCTCCTCTACCCCTACCCCACGACAGGCCCCGGTGTGTGATGTTCCCCTTCCTGTGTCCAAGTGTTCTCATTGTTCAATTCCCACCTATGAGTGAGAACATGTGGTGTTTGGTTTTTTCATTCTTGGAATAGTTTGCTGAGAATGATGGTTTCCAGCTGCATCCATGTCCCTACAAAGGACATGAACTCATCCTTTTTTATGGCTGCATAGTATTCCATGGTGTTTATGTGCCATATTTTCTTAATCCTGTCTATCATTGATGTACATTTGGGTTGGTTCCAAGTCTTTGCTATTGTGAATAGTGCCGCAATAAACATAAGTGTGCATGTGTCTTTGTGGCACCATGATTTATAATCCTTTGGGTATATACCTAGTAATGGGATGGCTGGGTCAAATGGTATTTCTAGTTCTAGATCCATGAGGAACTGCCACACTGTCTTCCATAATGGTTGAACTAATTTACAGTCCCACCAACAGTGTAAAATTGTTCCTATTTCTCCACATCCTCTTCAGCACTTGTTGTTTCCTGACTTTTTAATGATTGCCATTCTAACTGGTGTGAGATGGTATCTCATTGTGGTTTTGATTTGCATTTCTCTGATGGCCACTGATGATGAGCGTTTTTTCATGTGCCTGTTGGCTACATAAATGTCTTCTTTTGAGAAGTGTCTGTTCATATCCTTTGCCCACTTTTTGATGGGGTTGTTTGTTTTTTTTTTCTTGTAAATTTGATTGAGTTCTTTATAGGTTCTGGATATTAGCCCTTTGTCAGATGAGTAGATTGCAAAAATTTTCTCCCATTCTGTAGGTTGCCTGTTCACTCTGATGGTAGTTTCTTTTGCTGTGCAGAAGCTCTTTAGTTTAATTAGATCCCATTTGTCCGTTTTGGCTTTTATTGCCATTGCTTTTGGTGTTTTAGACAGGAACTCCTTGCCTAGGCCTATGTCCTGAATGGTATTACCTAGGTTTTCTTCTAGGGTTTTCATGGTTTTAGGTCTAACATTTAAGTCTCTAATCCATCTTGAATTAATTTTCGTATAAGGTGTAAAGAAGGGATCCAGTTTCAGCTTTCTACATAAGGCTAGCCAGTTTTCCCAGCACCATTTATTAAATAGGGAATCATTTCCCCATTTCTTGTTTTGGTCAGGTTTGTAAAAGATCAGATGGTTGTAGATGTCTGGTATTATTTTGAGGGCTCTATTCTGTTCCATTGGTCTATATCTCTGTTTTGGTACCAGTACCATGCTGTTTTGGTTACTGTAGCCTTGTAGTATAGTTTGAAGTCAGGTAGCGTGATACCTCCACTTTTGTTCTTTTGGCTTAGGCTTGTCTTGGCACTGTGGGCTCTTTTTTGGTTCCATGTGAACTTTAAAGTAGTTTTTTCCAATTCTGTGAAGAAAGTCATTGGTAGCTTAATGGGGATGGCATTGAATCTATAAATTACCTTGGGCAGTATGGCCATTTTCACAATATTGATCCTTCCTATCCATGAGCATGAAATGTTCTTAATCATGTGATTTTTGTCTTTGGTTCTGTTTATATGCTGGATCATGTTTATTGATTTGCATATGTTGAACCAGCCTTGCATCCCAGGGATGAAGCCCACTTGATCATGGTGGATAAGCTTTTTGACATGCTGCTGGATTTGGTTTGCCAGTATTTTATTGAGAATTTTTGCATCAATGTTCATCAGGGATATTGGTCTAAAATTCTCTTTTTTTGTTGTGTCTCTGCCAGACTTTGGTATCAGGATGATGTTGGCCTCATAAAATGAGTTAGGGAGGATTCCCTCTTTTTCTATTGATTGGAATAGTTTCAGAATGAATGGTACCAGCTCCTCCTTGTACCTCTGGTAGAATTTGGCTGTGAATCCATCTGGTCCTGGACTTTTTTTGGTTGGTAGGCTATTAATTATTGCCTCAATTTCAGGGCCTATTACTGGTCTATTCGGGGATTCAACTTCTTCCTGGTTTAGTCTTGGGAGAGTGTATGTGTCCAGGAATTTATCCATTTCTTCTAGGTTTTCTAGTTTATTTGCATAGAGGTGTTTATAGTATTCTCTGATGGTAGTTTGTATTTCTGTGGGGTCAGTGGTGATACCCCCTTTATCATTTTCAGTTGCATCTATTTGATTCTTCTCTCTTTTCTTTTTTGTTAGTCTTGCTAGCAGGCTATCAATTTTGTTGATCTTTTCAAAAAACCAGCTCCTGGATTCATTGATTTTTTTGGAGGGTTTTTTGTGTCTCTATCTCCTTCAGTTCTGCTCTGATCTTAGTTATTTCTTGCCTTCTGCTAGCTTTTGAATGTGTTTGCTCTTGCTTCACTGGTTCTTTTAATTGTGATGTTAGGGTATCAATTTTAGATCTTTCCTGCTTTCTCTTGTGGGCATTTAGTGCTAGAAATTTCCCCTACACACTACTTTAAATGTGTCCCAGAGATTCTGGTATGTTGTATTTTGTTCTCACTGGTTTCAAAGAACATCTTTACTTCTGCCTTCATTTCAATATGTACCCAGTAGTCATTCAGGAGCAGGTTGTTCAGTTTCCATGTAGTTGAGCGGTTTTGATTGAGTTTCTTAGTCCTGAGTTCTACTTTGATTCCACCGTGGTCTGAGAGACAGTTTGTTATAATTTCTGTTCTTTTACATTTGCTGAGGAGTGCTTTACTTCCAACTATGTGGTCAGTTTTGGAATAAGTGCGATGTGGTGCTGAGAAGAATGTATATTCTGTTGATTTGGGGTGGAGAGTTCTGTTGATGTCTATTAGGTCCGCTTGGTGAAGAGCTGAGTTCAATTCCTGGATATCCTTGTTAACTTTCTGTCTCATTGATCTGCCTAATGTTGACAGTGGGGTGTTAAAGTCTCCCATTATTATTGTGTCGGAGTCCAATTCTCTTTGTAAGTCTCTAAGGACTTGCTTTATGAATCTGGGTGCTCCTGTATTGGGTGCATATATATTTAGGATAATTAGCTCTTCTTGTTGAATTGATCCCTTTACCATTATGTAATGACCTTCTTTGTCTCTTTGGATCTTTGTTGGTTTAAAGTCTGTTTTATCAGAGACTAGGATTGTAACCCCTGCCTTTTTTTGTTTTCCATTTGCTTGGTAGATCTTCCTCCATCCATTTTGAGCCTATGTGTGTCTCTGCACGTGAGATGGGTCTCCTGAATACAGCACATTGATGGGTCTTGACTCTTTATCCAATTTGCCAATCTGTGTCTTTTAATTGGAGCATTTCATCCATTTACATTTAAGGTTAATATTGTTAATAAGGTTAATTGTTATGTGTGAATTTGATCCTGTCATTATGATGTTAGCTGGCTGTTTTGTTTGTTAGTTGATGCAGTTTCTTCCTAGCACTGCTGGTCTTTACATTTTGGCATGTTTTTTCAGTGGCTGGTACCGGTTGTTCCTTTCCATGTTTAGTGCTTCCTTCAGGAGCTCTTGTAGGGCAGGCATGGTGGTGACAAAATCTCTCAGCATTTGCTTGTCTGTAAAGGATTTTATTTCTCCTTCACTTATGAAATTTAGTTTGGCTGGATATGAAATTCTGGGTTGAAAATTCTTTTCTTTTAGAATGTTGAATATTGGCCCCCACTCTCTTCTGGCTTGTAGTGTTTCTGCTGAGAGATCCGCTCTTAGTCTGACAGGCTTCCCTTTGTGGGTAACCTGATCTTTCTCTCTGGCTGTCCTTAACATTTTTTCCTTCATTTCAACTTTGGTGAATCTGACAATTATGTGTCTTGGAGTTGCTCTTCTTGAGGAGTATCTTTGTGGCGTTCTCTGTATTTCCTGAATTTGAATGTTGGCCTGCCTTGCTAGATTGGGGAAGTTCTCCTGGATAATATCCTGCAGAGAGTTTTCCAACTTGGTTCCATTCTCCGCATCACTTTCAGGTACACCAATCAGACGTAGATTTGGTATTTTCACATAGTCCCATATTTCCTGGAGGCTTTGTTCATTTCTTTTTACTCTTTTTTCTGTAAACTTCTCTTCTCACTTCATTTCATTCATTTGATCTTTAGTCACTGATACTCTTTCTTCCAGTTGATCGAATCGGTTACTGAAGCTTGTGCATTTGTCATATAGTTCTCGTGCCATGGTTTTCAGCTCTATCAGGTCATTTAAGGACTTCTCTACATTGGTTATTCTAGTTAGCCATTCGTCTAATCTTTTTTCAAGGTTTTTAGCGTCTTTGCGATGGGTTCGAGCTTCTTCCTTCAGCTCCCAGATGTTTGAGTTTCTTGAGCCTTCTTCTCTCAACTTGTCAAAGTCATTCTCCGTCCAGCTTTGTTCCATTGCTGGCGAGAACCACTACTCTCTTCAAAGCTGTCAGACAGGTACATTTAAATCTGCAGAGGTTTCTTCTGCCTTTTGTTTGGCTATGCCCTGTTCCCAGAGGTGGAATCTACAGAGGCAGGTAGGCCTCCTTAAGCTGTGGTGGGCTTCACCCAGTTCGAGCTTCCTGGCCGCTTTGTTTACCTACTCAAGCCTCAGCAATGGCAGGCGCCCCTCCCCCAACCTCACTGCCACCTTGCAGTTAGATCTCAGACTGCTGTGCTTGCAATGAGGGAGCCCTGTGGGCGTGGGACCCTCCTAGCCAGGCACGGGATATAATCTCCTGGTGAGTTGTTAGCTAAGACCCTTGGAAAAGCACAGTATTAGGGTGGGAGTGACCCAATTTTCCAGGTGCTGTGTGTCACAGTTTCTCTTGACTAGGAAAGGGAATTCCCTTACCCCTTGCACTTCCCAGGTGAGGCGATGCCTCGCCCTGCTTCGGCTCTCGCTCAGTGGGCTGCACCCACTGTCCTGCACCCACTGTCCGACACGCCCCAGTGAGATGAACCCAGTACCTCAGTTGGAAATGCAGAAATCACCCGTCTTCTGTGTTGCTCACGCTGGGAGCTGTAGCCTGGAGCTGTTCCTATTCGGCCATCTGGGAACCCTTGTCACACATGGAGTCTTTTATTCAATCTTCTCCATAACCTATTGAGTTGGAAATTGTTATTATCTCAGTTTTACAGATAAAGAAACTGAGTTTCATAAAGATTAAATAACTTTCCCCAAATCACTCAGGTCATAAGGAAAGGACTCAAGAAAACGTGGGTTTAGGGGCTGCTCTCTGAACCACCATTGGAAGGTAAAGCTCAAGTGCCCAATGCACATATGTGTGTGGACTCCTAGGCTTGTGGTTGTTTCTGAAGGACTAAGCCTGGTTGAGAAACTCTGCTTTATAGGAGAGAGCACAAAAAGGAAGGGGACTTGGCAGAGAGTTTGCTTGCTTCATGTTGGAATGATGTCTGCCCTTCCTGTTAGAACTCCCACATCCTCTTTTGAAAATCCACCCCAAAGGCTCCATTTCTCTTTTCAGTGTTAGCAATTTTCCAACCCCCTTGCTGCTCTTGCAGCTGGTGTATATTCTTAATTTATGCCAATTAAACTTTTTTGGTTTGAGAGAGGGTCTTGCGGTGTTGTCCAGGTTGGAGTACAGTGGCACGATCATAGTTCACTAAAGCCTCTAACTCCTGTCAAGTGGTCTATCTGCCTTGGCCTCCCCAGTAGCTGGGACTGCAGGTGCGTGTCAGCATACCTGGCTAATTTTTTTATTGTTTGTAGAGATGGGGTCTTGTTGTGTTGCCCAGGTCAGTCTTGAACTCAGCCTCAAGCAATCCTCCCACCTCAGCTTCCCAAAGTGCTGGGATTACAGGTGTGACCATGTTGGGCAGAATTAAACATTGTTGTTAGTAGTAGTTATAGTATATGAAGTTTAAACCAGATTCTTTATGATTTTTTGAAAAAGCAAATCTTTATATTTATGTCTATTGCATCTTCAGGCTATTAATATTCTTAATTTTCAATGCTAAGTTTTTTATTTTGTTTTGTTTTGAGACAGAGTATTGCTCTGTCACCCAGGTAGGAGTGCAGTGGCATGATCTTGGCTCACTGCATCTCTGCCTCCCAAGTTCAAGCGATTCTTCTGCCTCAGCCTCCTGAGTGGCTGGGATTACAGGAACATGCCACCACACCCAGCTAACTTTTCTGTATTTTTAGTGTAGGCAGTGTTTCATCATGTTGGTCAGGCTGGTCTCAAACTCCTGACCTCAAGTGATCCACTTGCCTTGGCTTCTCAAAGTGCTGGGATTACAGGCGTGAGCCACCATGCCCAGCCCTCAATGCTAAGTTTTACAGTTACCTTTCAGTTAATCAGGAATATGTAGAGCCACTCTGCATCAGCCCATTGCTTTTCTACCCAGTTATGCTGGGTGGCACACTACAGCATCCGCTACAATTGTATTCAAGCTTTGTATATTTTTATAGATCACTGGAAAGGTTTGTACATTACTATTGATTCAGCTCGATCTTTTCTAAACCTTCAGGATTTTCATGCCCAGATTTGTTGCAGATAGGCTGTTTTTATTTTAGACTTTGCACTCCACAGTAAATAGCTTCAGCTTATTTTTTTTTAAAAAAACAAACTGTGACACCAGTTTCTAATTTTTTCCAGATATGGTTTTCTAATTTATTTTAGATACAAGTTTCTAGTTTATTCTAGGGAATATATAACATGTTGCCTTAAATGTAATCACAGATATTGTTTACAAATCATACAGCACTTATCCAACATCTTGAGAAATTTATGAAGGATAATTTGAACATGAATCTTTTGTTTTAGGATCCTCTACATATTAAAAGGGTCTATTAAAAATAGTGCTGCTATGAGCTTCTGGACATGTATTTTGGTGCATGTAAGCACCGACTGATGTTGAGTATATGCCCAGGAGCAGAATTGCTGGATCAAAGGGCATATGTACAATTAGCTTTAGTAATTATTATTAAATTATTAGTTTTACTTCATTGATTTCATGCCAGATGAGGGTTCAGATATAAAACCTGGATAAATATTTTGTCTGTTCAGAATTTTAATCAATCAACTGACTTGACTTTTTCTTTCAGTTTATTTGAATTCAAAGATTTTACTGTAGGGAATTATTTTGGCTTCTACTTTTAGTTGATCTGGACATGGCCCATGGCTTTATAGAATCTTCTTAAAGACAATTTGATATGTTTTTGAATTTTCTGTTTAACAAATTAATCTTTCAAATGGTAGAAGATTGATAACTATTTGTGAAAAATAGTTATCCAATCTATTCCCATATATTGGCTGTTAATTTATTGTAATCAGAGGAAAATATGTATTGCTAACTGGAGGCACAATCTCTTGAAAAGTGTGGTCAAGAATGATCATGTATGCTTAGTGTCTATCCAGAAAATGACATTCTTCACAACGGCACCCTTTTTTCAAAGGAATGAAATAAAGATACAGCATAGAGATTCTCCACATGGGCAGGACCTGTCCTTCCATTCACCATCCCCAGAATTCAGAAGGAGAGAGCAAGGCCAAGGCTCTCATAACCCTCTCAACCATTTAAGAAGAGACTGGTCAAAAACATGTAAATGGACAAAATAATACCAAGTGTACTGAATGCTGTAAAGGAAACAAAGGGGGTCAAATAAAGACTAATGAAGGGAAACCCCATTTTATACAGGGAAGTCAGAGAAGGCATCTTTGAAGAGATGCATCTTAGCTAAGGAGGATGAAATGAGGAGAAGAATTTGCAGCCAGAGGGAAAGTGTTCAGCGGCCATAGGGTAGGAACGCGCCTAGAATTTCTGAGGACTAGCCTGGGCAACATACGGAGACCTTATCTCCACAAAAAATAAAAATAAATAAGCCAGGCATGGTGGTGCGTACCTGTAGTCCCAGCTACTCAGGAGGCTCAGGTTGGAGGATCACTTTAGCCTGGGAGGTCGAGGCTGCAGTGAGCTGTGAATGCACCACCATACTCCAGCCTGAGTGACAGAGCAAGATCCTTTCTCTAAACAAAAACAAACAAAAAAAGAAGATCACTCTTGGAGGTGTGTATGGACAGGATCAGAAAGACTGGAAGCAGATCCGCCAGGGGTGGTGGCTCATGCCTGTAATCCCAGCAGTTTGGGAGGCTGAGGCAGGCAGATCACCTGAGGTCAGGATTTCAAGACCAGCCTGGCCAACATGGTGAAACCCATCTTTACTAAAAATACAAAAAGTAGCCAGACATGGTGGCAGGCACCTGTAATCCCAGCTACTCAGGAGGCCAAAGCAGGAGAATTGCTTGAACTTGGGAGATGGAGGTTGCTGTGAGATGAGATCGTACTACTGCACTCCAGCCTGGGTGACAGAGCAAGACTCCGGGTGGTGGGGAGGGGAAAAAGAAAGGAAAGAAAAGAAAAACTGGAAGCTGATCTGTCTATGAGGGTGGTAAGCTGTAAGCGCGTGAGACATAGTGGCCTAGACAAGGCTTGGTTACAGATTGGATGAGAGAGTAAGGGAACAGGAAGAATTAAGAATCCATTCACAAACCTTTTTTCTACCACAAGGAGGGAAATAATCATAGTAATAACAGTTGCTAGCAAGCCCATTTTTATTTTAAATTTCATTAGATAACTTGGAGTCACCCATTAAGTGAATAATTATCCAATATTAGAATATTAGGCTTAATAATTACACTAGCAAATAGCCAATATAAATAGCTCATATATATGTTACAAAATGTGTATTTCAGATTGATCTATTTTAAAAAGAATAACAATCAATTACTAAGCCTTCACCCGTGGCCTGTGTGCTTTATTCCTTATTTCATTTAATCTTCACTGTAACCCCCTGGTGCAGGCATTACACTCCCATTTTAAAGATTGGGAAGCTTTAGCTTGACAGTCTAAGTGATGCATCCAAAGTCCTACAGATACAATGCAGGATCCACTATAAATCAGTAAATTACTTCATAACTCATATTTGAGCAACATAACTCAAATAAACTTACGCACCAAAGAGAATTCCCATGGGCAAGAAAGCAGCAGAGCCCTAAGAAGGTGCTGAGCTCCAAAGCCTTTAGCATCTTTTTTCCATCTGTAATCTCTCCTCTTTTCTTATTTGTTTCCTTTTACTCTTTCTCTGCAAGTTGACTTCCTCTCTTTTGCCACTGTTTTCTTTACAGCTTCTCCTGGATTTACACATCCAGCCACCCCAAAGAGGCCACATATTTTCCCCACCCCCAGTTTCAGTTCAAAAATCTCAGACAAGGGAAGCTGATTGGCCCAGTTTAGGAAAAGTACCCGCCCCTTGTCCAATCAGTGGTGGACAAGGAAACGTGATATTTTACAAGATGGCTTCCAAGACTTGCCACTGGAGGTGGAACACGAGGGCAGTCAAAGGCGTTCATGATATGCTGGAAAGGCATTCCAAAAGATGCACACAAATGTGACAAATCAGAATTTAAATTTCTGAACCAACTGATGTGAGAAATTCTTAGGTCAGTTGACATTCATTATCTTTTGTCATACTGTTATCTAGGCTGTTTTAGAGTCAAATATATGCTTTTATTATGAGGTTGTTATTGCACTTGTTTTAAAGATGTACATAAATATGTACAGATAGATCAATACAGATTCAAAACAAAGGTACAGAGGACATTTTACCCAATATTTAACTTGTAGAATATTCTACCTCATTTGTGAAAATGACAAATTCTTACAGCTTTGGCTAGTTTTATTTATTATTGTTGTTTTATTTTTATTAAAGAACTCTTCCATAAGGCAAGCTTTGTGAGTTAAATCAATGTAAATTATAAATGTGAAAGGTAATCATTTATATATTTTTTGAAAATATTCCAGACTCAGCTACTGCCAGCTGCTGGTATGGATTCAGCATCCTGAAATTTAAACAGAATAACAGTTGGCTCTTTTTTGTCAAATACTTTGTGATTATATGAGGTGAACTATTACACTGTCAACCTAAGTTTAAGAAAAGATACACTCCTTCACCATTTTAAATCTGTGCAAAACAGTCTTCACTTTATGCACATGTAAACCTGTGAAGCATTCCCATGTTGGTTTGGGGATTTTAAACTTGTCAAATTATACATCTTGATATTTTATATCTGTCGCTGTTGGCTCCCAACTTTATGTTTAAACCACAGCGTTTTTCTGGCACTCACGTGAAGCTAATATTCTTCCCCTGCTTTAAATTAGCTGCTACTTAGTGATTAAGAAAGAGTGCACTAGATGGCAAATAACATTAGTAACAATAATATATCCAAGTCACTGTCAACTATACAGTCTGCCTCAATTTGGGGCTGTTTGAAAACCAAATACCTGACCATAATGTTGCAGTCAAAAACTTCATAGCAACAGGTGAACACCCCTCATATTTTGCTTTTGTTTTGTTTAGAAGAAACCAAAAAAATCTGAAAACAAAAAGTCATTTCCTCTGAGTTACATAAAAAGCTTATCAGGTGTGAGCCTCTCTTTCCTGAGTTGAGTGAAGCCAGAAACCATTGGCTTCATACTTGCTGCCGCGTGTCATATTTTTAGAGATTGTTACTTATATATCCTCAGAAGTTTACTATAGAATCACTGCCAGCTCAGAAAAAAATTCAGGGTTAAGAAGTATTGGATTCCACAAAAATTTGATTTTGGACAGGAGAGTTATTCCTTTTCTTAACATCATCATGTTACCAAAATTAGGAATGTTGGACTCAGTTACAGTTTTTCTGATCACAAATAGAAAAAACGACAGAGCTGGGTAGCTTATCTCGCCTAAATTGAACAGTCCAGGGTTCCTCCACATTTAAATAGGTTTGGATATCAAAAGCGTCAGATTGGCATAAGATGATGCGGGCACATGTTAAAATATCTCTTGGTTTCAAAGAAAGACGCTTTCCTGCCGAGCCGTAGGTCCACTGGATCTGTTCAACAGCAGCTGTGCCCCGCAGCTTTTTTTGTTGATAAATGATCCGTTTCAAATAAATGTAATTGCAGCCAACTCTGTAGAAATAATTGCCTTCTAAAAAAGAGAGTTTGGGAGGGTCAAAAATACACAAACAGTATGGTAAAATAAAGTATATGCTGCTCCTTTTAATGGAAAAGATTGCTACTGGGTACCTTTGCCAAATTCAATCAGCGTGCCAAAAAGTCGAGGAATCTGGCAGATGCTACAGAGAGCAGTTCCATCTTTCATCTATATTTCGTTTCTGTATTTATCTAGCTTTAGAAAATGCTGGGAATGTCTTTTCCTTCCGACTTGGCCCTTTTGCTAAACCGCAGAAATACACCAGCAGCTTCTTGTAGTTGTTTGGTTACTTAGAGTGCAGTCACTCTTTAAACTTGTGAGAAATATATTCTTTCCATTGGAAATTATGAAACATCAACAACTATTTGTTCCCATTTTCTGAAATGTATCACAGGAACAAAAAAATATCCATTATATTAATTGGCAGCTATTTGACTGAATACACAAAGGCAGAAAGCCAACTCATTATTTTTAGCCTTCAGCTGACCCAAAATAGTGTTCTCGTATAAGAAGTTATTCACAGATGCTGAATGTAAGAATTACTACTAATAATAATGGTATTTCAGACTTCATGAGTAAGTAGTTCTTGGCACTCAGAAAATATCTTCTGTTTTTCCCTTGAAAATAGCAATCCCGTTATATACAAGAAGTAAACAGTGCTTGAATTAGTACGTTGGAGTTTTTAATGTACCAAAAACATGCATGCATTAATATTCCCTTCTAAGACTCCTTTTTTTTCCATTTCTTCAGGATTAATCCAGTCTTGTTATTTAAAAAAATGCAAAAATCTTAGATTCTTAGGAGCTTTGTTCTTTGTGTTTCTCAACCCATCGCCACGGAGTAAGATGTCCCTCTTTGCAATGTCTTCGGAAATAAAAATACAGGAGCTAAAAAAAAGTTACATTAAAAATCAAATTAATTACAGCTTACGCAGATTTCAATCAGAACAACTCTGTGTGCTCCGGAGTGGTGCAGCACAATGGCTCGTCCTTACGGTTAACAAGTCAGGGCTTGCGGATGCTGTGTTCCTTTACAATACGCCTGTGGAAAAAGCACTTGATTCTCTACATCTTTGTTTACCCAGGAGCAAAAGTAAGAGAAATATTTGTAAAGTTTATTTTATCATTCTTTATGAGCCACGTTTACATTTTGAATCCCGGCAGAGAGAAGGAATTAGAAAAGCACCCTAATGTTCCATTTACAGCAATGAAAACCATTGTTCGATTTGATGCCTTAGTCTGTATTTATAGTCTGTATTTAGACCTCTGCTTATTATAAGAACATAAAATATACTCACTAATGACTGAAAACACTGATATTTTCTCTAGACCCATGATTTTCTGATTGTGGAAATCTGATCAAATTTCTTTTTTTTTTTTTTTTTTTTTGAGACGGAGTCTCGCTCTGTCGCCCAGGCGGGAGTGCAGTGGCCGGATCTCAGCTCACTGCAAGCTCCGCCTCCCGGGTTTACACCATTCTCCTGCCTCAGCCTCCCGAGTAGCTGGGACTACAGGCGCCCGCCACCTCGCCCGGCTAGTTTTTTGTATTTTTTAGTAGAGACGGGGTTTCACCGTGCTAGCCAGGATGGTCTCGATCTCCTGACCTCGTGATCCGCCCGTCTCGGCCTCCCAAAGTGCTGGGATTACAGGCTTGAGCCACCGCGCCCCGCCCAAATTTCTGTGAAAATAAATTTCTAAGGTATTTTTTCTTAGACAATCACTTGCCTAGGAAATGACTTGCCAGAATATCAACTTGATATTTTCATTCGTGTCATTTTGCATGCAGAGAAGTAAAAACAAAAACCTCCTTGGGAATGAACTGTCTTTATCAAAGAAGTGAAGAAACACTCATCGAAGATGTGTGGCCAAGATGGCCCCCGCGATAGGTCTCACTCTGAGTGACAGCAGCATGGGACCGTGTGGTCACAGGGGAGCAGAGATGAGGATGGGAGCATCCTTGCTGTGACCCAGAGAGGCAGCAGAGATGCTGGTGTCTTTTACAGTGGAATTGTGTGGACAACAAATTATCCCTCGGGAAGCATATGACCTTTCTTGCATCAAAATTTGTTTTCAGTTACACTCCTACGAGTCCCAGAAATCCTCACAGGGGGCAGTTGAGGATCTGGAAAGGCAACTCGAGAGCCTGACTTAAGCGACATTCCCTGCAAAGCCAGGGCAAATCTTGATTTATACCTTTGAGGCTTAGTCGTGAACCACTGAGCTATCCTCTTTAGGTTTGATGTTTATGAAATCCGTCCTCTGTGTTTCAACACCATTTCAAGTTTCTGCTCTGATAATTATTCAATTAAATTAACAATTGAATATTAACCAACACTATTAATCAATTGATAGTAATTATTATAATTAATTAAGTCAAAGCCACTAATATGGCTTAACTGTATTTTTCGTATTCCTTGAAATCCTAAAGAAATTATGTCCTACCATAAAACTAATGATCTGAGAGTGAACCATAAAGGTAAGAACCCTGTAGCTTACAGGCACTAAAGCTGCCACAGGCCATTTTTCAAGAA
The DNA here is from genome assembly GCF_003255815.1 of Theropithecus gelada. Taxonomy (NCBI): domain Eukaryota; kingdom Metazoa; phylum Chordata; class Mammalia; order Primates; family Cercopithecidae; genus Theropithecus; species Theropithecus gelada. Next base: position 22,061,080 of record NC_037677.1, read on the forward strand.
TAAAAACATCAGAGGTTTCTAATGTACTTTTTTATAGGATATAGCAGTGACTTGTTTGCAAATTTAGATGGGTTTTGCAAAAAATCATTTTAGATGGAATAGAAATATGTTTACATATTAGTATAATTTAGGAAGATGTCCCCAAATTCTCTCACTGATCAAGTTTAGAAAACGGATAAATCTTTTTTATTTAATGAAGTAAAAAAGACAGGATTCAGGGAAATGAATGTGTGTTTGGTGTTAGCAGATCTGGGTTTGGATTCTGGCCCCGAGTTCTGCTGCCAGGTTGCCCAGTACTCCTGGGCTCTGTGTCCTTATCAGTTCTATAAGGATGATAATATTTTCCTCAAAGAGTTATAGGAAAGATGAAATACCTTTCTGTATACACACACATACGCACTCATATGTATTCAGCTGTGTATATGTACTAAATATATATACAATTGATCCTTGAACAACATGAGTTTGAACTGCATGGATCCAATTTTATGCAGATTTCCTTCTGCCTCTGCCACCCCTGAGACAGCAAGGCCAACCCCTCTTCCTCCTCCTCCTCTTCAGGCTACTCAACGGGAAGATGACAAGGATGAAGACCTTTATGATGATCCACTTCCACTTAATGTATAGTAAATGCACTTTCTCCTCTTTATGATTTTCTTTTCTTTCCTTTTTCTTTTTTGATGGGAGTTTCACTCTTGTCACCCAGGCTGGAGTGCAGTGGTGCAATTTTGGCTCACTGCCACCCCTGCCTCCTGGATTCAAGTGATTCTCCTGCCTCAGCCTCCCGAGTAACTGGGATTACTAGTGCCTGCCACCATGCCTGGCTAATTTTTGTATTTTTAGTAGAGACAGGGTTTTGCCATGTTGGACAGGCTGTTTCTTCCTTATGACTTTCTTAATAACATGTTATCCTCTGTTAAACCTCTCTTATTTTAAGAAGCCAATATATAATACACATGATATACAAACTTGGTGTTAATTGACTGGTTATGTTATTGTTAAGGCTTCTGGGCAACAGTAGGCTATTAGTCATTAAGTGTGGGGCAGTCAAAAGCGATATGTGGGTTTTTGACTGTATGAGGGCGCGGTGCCCTAACCCTCACATTGTTCAGAGAGAGAACACACCCGCCTCACAGTGGGGGCATCTGAATGTTGCTGCAGCTGTTGTCGTTTTTATAGGAGTAGAATCGTCAAGTTCAGGCTACAGGTGTGAGATGGGTGACGTTCTAAGTTGCTCCTTCTCACATCTGACCTCCCTGGATTAAAGCCTCATTCCTGTACATTGAACCAACTCAGACAGCAGGTATTCAGCTCTCAGCCTCTCTGCTTTCCACTGTAGACAGAATTGGAGGTGTCAGCTTCAGCAACCTATCTCCTCAGGGCCAAGAAGCTGTGTAGATGGGTCCTGTGTCCGTGGCGGGATCTGACACTCCTCCAAGGGCCTGCTGGTGGGACTGTGCTGGCCTTGAGAGTGGTTTTGTTCTCTGTGGCTTGGCCAGGACGCAGGGCCACGCGACGTCTACAAGTACGGATGTGCTGGTGCAGCGACCCCTGCACCTTAGGTCGTGTGTTCTGTCGGGCCTGGGTGACCTCGTGAAAACTCAGAGCCACGTCACAAAGTCGCTGACGGTGGAAAGCTGCACAATATAGGATAGCTCAGGTTTCCATCCACAACTACAGAAAAACTTTCCATTAAAATCAGAGCTTTCAGGCAATTTCTTCGGAGACCCTATGACTTAGATAGGTGTCTTCTGCATGCAGAATTTGGGCTCTTGGTAAACAAGGACATCTGAGAATTAAATGAGAGAATCGCTAAGAAACCTCAGCTTGTATCTACCCTAATCAAGCCTTCTCTGTAATAGTCTTTTCTGCAAGCGTATACCCATACATCTGTCACTGCTCTTTTGAAAACACTAGCATGGTTTCCCGTTGCTTTAAATAAGCCCTTTTATGTTCTGCCCCCTGCCTACCTCTCCATCATTATCTCACTTCTTGCCCCTCATCCTTCCTCATAGCACAGCCTCCTGGATGTCCACCGACCTTCATCCTTCCGTCTTTGATGATAGCACATGGCAGCCAGCCAGAGAAGATGCTTCTCAGCTTCCCTTGAGTCTTGGTGTGGCCGTGTGATTCGCTTCTCACTAATGGGAAGTGAGAAGAAGTGATGCGTGCTATTTGTGTTTCTTGCCCTATGTAAGGGATGCCTGTGGCTTCATGGGTTCCATCTCTATCCCAGAAGGCCGAGGGATAGCGCCTTTGGAGCAGCTTTGGACTCATTGAGATTGGCCAGCACAATGAAGGTGGCAGAGCGATGCTACCAGCCCTAGACCACATGCACGTATAATGTTACACCAGGGAAAACAACCTTCTAGATTATTTCAATCATTACATTTGAGAGTTTTTAGGTTAAAACAGTTTATCCTGGACTCAAATCAATGCATTCATAGGACTTGTCTTGGCAATCATCTGCTACTTTTGTGTCCTTTTGTGAGTTGTCAGTGACACTCCGGGATGTCCAAGCTGGAAAGCAGAGCAGGGCCTGGATATCACTCACCTTCTGGTCAGCACCTTGGTGCTGCACTCACTGCAAATCCCTGTAAGGTGGCACCATGTGGAACTTTCACCACTGTCCTTCCTCGGCTTGGAATATTCTCCAAATCCCCATGTTACACAGTGCTTTGTTCATAACCATCTTTCAGGTTTCAGATTCGCTCTTGCTCTTCAGGGAGGCCTGCCTTTACCTTGCTGTCTGTAGTCACCCAGGACTTGCACGTCTCTTCCCCATTGTAACAACATAATTGTGCATCTCAGCAAACTGCAAAACCCCTGTGGAAGTCAAGCCTTTCTTGTCTACTCCTGCATTTCCAGGAACTAGTTCAGTGCCTGCCATGGAGCAGAACATAGCAGATATTTGTTGAATGAAGCAATGAACTATTCGCCCCATTTTTTTGTCCCACACATAACCATAATATCCTAATATCAAAATACTCTTCAAATGTGAAGACAAAATAAAAAGTATTTGAGGAGAGATGCATACTTACAATATTTTTCTTCTATGTAGCCACATAAGCCACGGAGTTTAAATTCTTTATTTTAATTTTGAAGAATACAGGGAGGGGCTGAGTTCCTACAATGCATTTTATTTCCAATGCTGTATTTTCCCTGCTGCTAGAGAAGTTTAATTTCCCTCCTTGATTTTTTTTCAGTTTGTACCCTGGAAAAGTAAGGTGATAAATACAGGCAATCATTGCAAAGTATGACTATTGCCGGGTGCTAATGTTTTCAAATTGCTGATGATTTTTAGGGACACCACAAACTGGCCACACTGTCAGAAGCCTTTGGCAGTCATAACTGGCAGCAATAAATCAGACTGTAAATTTAGAAAACATGCACCGTGTTTGAGAATGCACCCCAGAGTCATCTCTAAATATGTCATGGCCATGTAGCTGGGGTTCAGAGTAAATTGAACTACCCTTTATTATGTATTTTGTGGTATATGAAAAACTTCAAAAAGCACGGCCAGGCAAGGGAGAAAGCCAATCTGTTAAGGTAACAATTTCATCACAGATTCCACCTGCCCCTGCCAAGTTGGAAAAGCCATATTGCACTGATACTTTCCTCCTATACCCTTCGACTTTACTGAAATAATTTGAAAAAATTATTCCTATTACTTATTCCTTTCATGATAAGTAGGATAATTTTCTCAGTAGCTGCTTATGTCACAGTAAAATGATATGCTGAAAAAGAGATGTTTAGTTCTAACCCACGAGAGCTTTAGCGTACCATGGGACCATGATAAATAGGATGCCCGTTGTGAGTGTATCCTGCTGAAATGCAACATTAAGTCCTTTTGCCATATGTGTTGAGCAATAACGTTTAAGGAGAAAAATAGTATTCCTGGTCATGTGTGCTCTGGTAATTCATGAAATGTGCTAACCGGTAACACCAAAAGGAGCCCGCCAGATCATCATGTAGATTTCCAGGATGTTTTTGACAAAGTTCTATACCAAAGTAATTGAAAAGAAGTGTGTGTGTGTGTGTGTGTGTGTGTGTGTGTGTGTGAACAACATGAGGAGGGGGCGGAAAGTTGATCTTGTGGATAATTAGAGGACCTAGCTGCGATACAAGGGACAAGAGAGAAAGTAGTCAGCAGGTGACATATTCTTTGGCAGTATGGTTCTAGTGTCGGCGCTAGGAATAATCTTATTGAAGAAGCTAAAGATATTTGAAAGAGGGCATGTGTGATAAGATCAAGTCAGTGTACAAGTAAAGGTGTGAGAAAAATCAAACCAGAGACACCCAGAGACATTGTGTCCAGGCAAAAGAGTGACTAATAAGTTTCACTGGGTACCAGAGAATTATTCAAGGATATTTTTTAAGGATTCTGAGTTGAAATCAGTGAAAGGTTCCGAGGAGTGGTTTTTGAATCTTCTCAGCCTCATTTGTTGCTGCAGCTGAAATACACCAAGCATCTGAACTTCAAAATACTGTTTATTGAGTTGTCTCTGTGTTAGCCCCTGAAGATGCAAAGATGAAAGTATGTGGTCCAGCCTTCAGGGGAAGCCCCAGATGTGCTTGATTGCGAGTCCAATATGGTGCAGGAGCAATGATGCACTGTGGGTCAAGGCAGGCACCTAGAAGGGTGAGGCTCAGGTAGGTCCTGGTGCCCTCACAGACTGCATGTGGCATGCAGGGGAGAGGGGAGCCACATGCACCCATGGACCCACAGGGAGGGTTTGCAGAAACAAACAGGCTCCATTGAGGGGAACAATTGCAAACATGAAGGCACATGGCTGGGACTACAGAGTATGAGCATGATGGCCAAAGGGCCAGAGAGGACCAGCTATGCCTCAGAATATGCCAACACTGGGCATCCAGGAACCAGGCCAGTCCAGCTTCTTCTGTGTGGACACCTACGCCAAGGGAGGCCATCTGCATGGCAGATAAGCGCATGGAATCTAGGGCTTGAGTTCAAATCCTGACTTTGCCAAACTCTGCAACTTTGGGCAAGTTGCTTAATCTTTCTATGCTGCGGTTTCCTTATCTATCCATTGGAATGTTAATAATAAAATTTAGCTAGGTTTGTTGAGAACTTCAAAGGAATCAGTATCCTATAAGGCACTTCGAGTAGTGCCTGATATATGATAAGCACTCGCTATGGAAGTGTCAGCTATTGTTCCTATTATTCTCTTCCTTCTTGAAGGTTCTCTAACCCCTCTGCCTTTCCTGGGTCTATAATGATGAATTTGGGCAGGGGAATGTCATTTTCGGTGATGACGAAAAAATGTACAGGTTTAATATTTTATAAATGTTACCTCCAATACATAGAACATTTGAATTAGTATCAAACAAGAACAAAGAATTGTTCTGATAGACCAGAGTCCATCAGTGTTGCAGGCAGAGGTAGCATTATGTGCAGATGTAAAGATGCATCCAAGCACAAGACAGATGGACTTCTGGGAGCACTGTCCCCTGGGCCACTGGCCTCCAGATCCCTCCTCATGCCTCTTCCCTCCCCCATCCACTCCTTCAGGGCTAGACTGTGTTTTCCTCATGGTGCCTTTAACATCACATCACAGCTGATCAGCAACATCTTTACCTGATAGAACAAAGGAAAAAGGACCTGTCCACCTGCCCAACTTATCCAAAAGATGTACTAGAGAAAAAAAAATTATTTAAAGAATCTTGCCAGAAGTATAAGATGTGCACTGAAGACAGCTATATTAACACTAAATAAGTATTGGCATGAATAAGCCATTTCAGTGCCCCAGATCCAAACTGATATTAAAGTAAGATCAGTATTGAGGGAACGACTTTATTAAATCTCCAACAGGAACTCTGGGTTGGTCCTGGAAAAGGCTTAGAGATGCAATCCACTCCAATGTTCCAGGGAGAATATTCAGACGAGTCAGTAAAACATAAAAACGATGATCCTCTTCATGTATATTTTAGAGGGCCCCAAAAGACCTTCCTGAATAGAACCATTTCACTAGGCTGCCTGAAACGCACATGTGATATTGTCACATAATTTGAAACTTCATAAATTAAAGATTTGGTTGAAAACTATCTTCTCTAAAATTTGTAAACATTCATTTTAAATCTGGGAAGATTAAGCAAGGCTATCAGCCACTTAAAACTCGGTAGGAATGTGTTTAAACTGTGTTCTTCCAAACATCGACTTGAGACTCTCAATGAGAGAATGGGAGCTTCAGGGACTATGGTGCAGTGGTATGGGGCAATTGTTAGAAGAGTAAGTGCAGATTGCGCAGACCCGTGTGTAATGAATGGAACATGAGTAGGCTACCAGATAGGAGTGAGCAGCAAGGGGAGGTGTTATGTGGTGAGAAAGACATTCCAGGAAACCAGGAGGTGAGGAGACCAAGGATTAGGCCCCACTCCTATTACGAAGATGAACAGTTTTTAGAGTATCATGGAGTTGGAGAAGGTTCTTGAAGGATCTCTATGGGGAACAAGAAGGAACAGCAAAGTTCCACGACCCTGTGCCCCACTTTGGGTTCAGATGTTCCATTTTATCTTACATGTGTATGTTCACATATATGTGGATTTCATAGAAGAAGTAAGTTTTGTCTGGGGAAAAAAGAAACAGGTTCCACTGCTTATATATATATATATATATTTTTAATTGCTGTCTGAATACCTTGCTTAGGGCCAGTCTTGAAGCTCTGAAAACCTAAGTTGGCAAAAATCATGTAAGATGGGCTCTGAAATGAACACAGTCTTTGCCAGAGAGGAAGAAGGATCGTTCTGTTCTAAAACTCATTCCGTTTCTTTCACTGAAATGTGAAGTTCTCATATAGATGAAATTGAAAAGCATCGTTTTATATCATTTTTGCAAAAAGACTAAAATTAATATCTAGTTGCTTATTAAAATGTTAGGGGATTATCAGGGGACTTTTTCAGAGTAGAAACATTACTCTGTGAAATTTTACTGTAATATTTTTTAGGCTCCATTTTTAAAGGTCTTAGACAAGTTCTGTTAGAAATAAGTTATAAAAAAGAAATAACAACCACATTTGACATATGCCTTCCAAAAAATTATATGAGACAAGGAAAACATTCCTCAAATTGGTAGCAAATGACAAGACAGACTCTTAAGATGCACTTGATATCAACAGGGTGAATGGAAGGAAAGGCCGAGGAGGCCTTGAGAATGAGGTTAAGTCAACGGGAGTTTGAAAAAAGCAATTATTGGACCAAAAGAATCTTTCACTTAAGGTTATTTCTCAAGAAATTAGTCATTTATTTTCATCCTTATGAGCTTAGTTCCAATTTAGTAGGAGCAGGGAAAGCTATTTATTTGACATCGAAGAAGAAAAATTGTGCTCTTCTTTCCAGCCTTGTACTTTATTTTTTCTATATTAATCTGCTTTTGAAAGCCGAACCAAAATCAAAATAAAATTGGGAAAATGGCTCAACAAAAGGATTTTGTTTCTTTTTTTTTTTTTTTTTTTCCTTTTTAATTCTTTGGCTTCATCTCTTCTGGATAATATCTATTCTAATTTTATCCACATGAGGGATGAATTCTATATCCAAAAATGTATTTTAAATATTGGCTTATCTTTGGTTTCAAATTTCTTCTAATAATGAGTTCATTTTGGAAGATAGATAAATATAAAGGCAAACATAACATTAAGAAATTATACTTTTTCTAATGTTAAGGAATACTGTGGAACTAATTATTCATTTTTAATATGGGTATTAATTCTGTTCGACTTTTTTCTTATATTAAACAATTTTGAACTTTTCTTACTTGTTAAGATTTAACAGCTTTGCATCAGATTACACAAATTCTTAGCATTTTCCAAAGTAAACTTATCAACCAAAACAAAATTATTTCATGGAAAGCTTATTTATATAATTAAGGTAATTGTTTTCTAATAGATGGTGCATATCTTTTATTGCTTTAAAAATATTTCCATGTTAAATTATGAACAGTAACCCTATGTCTGCATTAAGTAGGGATATTACTCACATGAACTTGCCTTTGATATTTAAAAAAATGAAGTTAAAGCCAGAAAAAATCTCAACTTCCTGTCGCACACCTACAAACTTACCCGTAGTTACCTTCAGTCTAAACATCTTCCTTCTGGTCTTTGAGTATTCCTTCTCCTGGCCTTTCCCATCCTCTGTAATGGTGATCTCATTTTGACTTCTCCAGAAGCTATAAGTTCTGACATTGGCAATTCCCTCTCACTTCTGCGTATTTAGTCTTAATCTTCCTTCCTAACTCCCTATCAGTTGATCATGCCCACTGCAGAAATCATCATATCAGAGAAGTAGCATTCTCTGAAGAGCCTCCTTGCCCCAGCTGCTCCTAGCTCTTCAGTTCACTGTCTTCTGACTTTTGCCTTAGAAACTTCAGAGACTTCCCTATTAATGATCTCGAGGATTTTCAAATGTCTGAATTCAAGGGATTCTTTTCATCCTTCAAGGAATTTAACTTCCCCGAGGCATAGTATAATACTGACATCCCCGTTTCCTTAAAGTGTCACCCTTCACTGGTTTCTATGATTTCTTGGCCTCCTGGTCCTCCCCTTCCTCTCTGATGACTCCTTATCTCCTCTGCATCTCCTTCTGGCCAATCCACTTACTAGAACTTTTAAAATAGCACAAGTAATATATAGTCACAGAAAAAAGAACAGAAGCTAAAGATGAACAGAAGGGGACAATGTCAACTGGAGCCCGCTGAAGACCCCTGTGAACCTTTCTGGGGAATAAAATTTGGCTTTGGAGAGCCATTAAAATATTTTGAGTTGGAGAATCAGTGGGTCCCATTGGCCCTTCAGAAGTTACTCTGGTTTGAGAATGGATGGACAGGGCTGGAAGATGAGTTAGGCAGTAGCTCAGGGAAAGAGAATGGTGATTGCAATTAAAATGATATCCCCGGAGATGAAGAGAAATGAGTGGATTCAAGCAAGAGATAATTGACAAGTAAAAACAACAGGAGTTTGTGACTTTTTGGATGTGATGCCTGGGAAAGAGGACAGAGTGATGATGTCTAAATGTCTGGCTGGGACAACAAGATTTAAGGAAGAGAGAAGAAATCTGCTTGTGGGGGGAAGTGAGAGCTCATTTGGGACACAATGGCTTTGAACATCTTGGAAAACATAAAGCAGAGACATGGAGAATATATATAGATATAGATATAGATATAGATATATAGTGTGTGTGTGTGTGTGTGTTTGCTATGTATATATGTCCTTAAAGACATAGATTTGAGAGCAGTTGTTCATGAAATAATGAGAGTGAATGACATTTCCTTTGGAGGGTGTATAGACAAAAAATGAGGTTGAAGGACATACCATGATGTCCTGAGTCATATTATAATGGGTTAAGAAAGAGGATTCCTGGAAAAAAGCAATTAAATATTAAAGAGGTGAAAATACAAACAAACAATCAGGAAAGTGTTATTTTCACAAAGTCAAGAGAAGAGAATATTTTAAGCACAAGAGCATGACTGATGGGACAAGTGTTATTGAAAAGTAATGTAAGACAAGAACCAAAAGTGTCCCCTGGATGCATAGCAAAGCGATTACAAATGCCTTGAATAAGAAGTGAGGAAATAGGGGCAGCAAGTGGAGGTCACCCTTGGAAAAGTTTGACTGAGAAGGAGAGTGAGGATGCTAGCTGGAAAGTGCTAGCTGGAGAGTGAGGATGCTAGCTGGAAGGGGAGATAAAGGAGGTCTTGGTGGTTTTCCATTGTTTGTTATGTTTCTGTTCTGAGATAGCAGATATGTTTAAATGTTAATTGGCAAGAGCAGGAAGAAGGGTGAAAGAGGTAGTGAAGATACCGGAAAGAGGGGGGCTAATGGCGCAGTCAGCTTCCAGAGGAGGTGGAGAGGGAGGCAGGAGGATGCAGAGCATGAGGGCAAGGAGATGAGCTTGGGCAGGAGGAGACACCTCTTCCACATGACAGATGGGAGGAGGAAAGGACGCGTGCACTTGCAGCGGGAATCTGTGCGTGTGGTGGCAGTGAGTTGGGCCACTTCCCTTTTCGTGATTTCTATTTTCCCCACCAAGTAGGAGGCAAAGACATATGCTTGAGAGTGAGGGAACTGAAGTGGTGGGTTAGGTAATCTGAGGAGAGTGGAGATGGTTTTAAATAGCTGCTGTGGAGAAAGTTGATGAGAGAGACACCTGGGTGGATGACCGGGCAACATGGAGAGCTGATGGAAATTAGGGATCATAATGTGTGTGCCATTGCTGCAATGGATGTACATGATCTGGAAGCCTGGTTGAGAGCCAGAATTTCAGTTTGTAATATCACTATGGGAGAAGAATGATAGAGAACAGAGAGTCAAACCTGATGACTGTAAAGCAGGTGACATAGCAGACCAGAGCAGGGAGACTGCGCTGGTAGATCAGTGCCTTTTGATATTCTTGATCCCATTCTGCCTTCTCCAGAACCTGGAATTTCTGATAGACAGCAATGAGAGGCAGAGATGAAGCAGTCACTGGTATTACTAAGGTCTGGGTATGACCATAAGAATGACTGATTAATTAATGTGGAATTGAAGTGAAGATCAATGGAGTTGAGGAAGTCAGGGTCTGATGTTAGAGGCGAGGTGCTTGGTGGAAAATGTTTTTGTCTTGTTTGTTTATTGTGAGGATGAGGTGTCTTTTCAGTCATGATTTTATTCATATATTAGAAAAACATGGATTCAGTAGCTCAGGTGTTAACAAGGGCTGCTATTCCACTTATTGTATAGGAAACATTGGCTCAAGTCTCCTTCTGCTTTCCATGCCCTCGGCAAAGTCTGGCTTGTAAAGGATTCCAAATATTGCCACAGACATCTCCAGCTTCTGATAACCTGATCCAGGCTATGCATTGTCTTGCTCCTGTATACATGTTGTCCCTATCCTATGTGGAGCTGACCTAGATTTGGAACTCAACCCTTTTTACCTGTCCTCCTCATTAGCAGCTTAGTCATGAAGACAACAACCAAACCAAAACATTTCCGTAACATCGTTACGTACAAAGCAAAAATAGTCAACGTTTTGGAGTGATGGAAGGACATATGCATTGCAGCAATTCCAGCAGCTTCTGAGTTGAGTATTAGGCATGTCAGTTCTTAAAAAGACTCATGGCCATTTCTAAATGAAGCTACCATTCTCCCAGATCGCTAAGTTGTCTTTTCTCTTCTCTGCTGTCCCCCCTTGAAAAGAAAGAAAGGTTTTAATACATTCTGAATCTGAGCATTTTTGCTTTCACTAGGCTGAATCTTTAAAGTCAGTTTCAGATCTTTTTGCATATTGAAAACTTGGCCTAATCATTAAATTCAGTTCAAGAGATGGTAGTGGCTCAGACCAGTGAAGGTAATGAGAAGATGTCAGGACAGATTCTGGGTTTATTTTGAAGGTAGAGCCAATAAATTTTGTTCATGGCTTGGATAAGGGCTATGAGAGAAAGAGAGGAGTCAAGGATACGCCAAGATTTTCAGCCCCAGCAACTAGAGAGATGAGTTGGCATTAGCTGAGTAGGGGAGGCTGTGGGAAATAAGGTTTGAAATGGGAAGATCAGGAGTTCAACTCTGTCCCTTTTGAGGTGCCATTTTTATATCCAAGTGGAGATGTCAAGTAGGAAGCTAAATGGTCTAGAGTTCAGGTCAGGGTTGGAGACTTAAAATTCCAGAGAAGTCACAGTGAAACCCAGCTTGTTCCACTGTTTGACCGTTTTATATATACAACCTTTCCCCAAGAAATGTATTTCCAAATAGTCTCTCAAAAAATGGATCTAACAACAGAATACAGACAGCCAACAGACTTTCAATCTCACACCAATGGGAGAGAACCCAAGTTAAATGCAGGCATTATATTCAGAGTTTATATCAAGAGGGCAATTTTCTTAAGAGTCTAGAGGAAACCTGTGGATTGTTTCTAATAAAGAGATCTATGGATTGTTCCAGATAATTTAATTCGTGTCTTTGTTTACCTGTGGGGCTTTAGTCCACTTTCTGCTAATATAAAAGAATATAGACTGGGTAATTTATGAGGGAAAAAATTATTTCTCACAGTTCTAGAGGCTGGGAAGTTCAAGAGCATGGCACCAGGATCTGTCAAGTTTCATCCCATGGCAGAAGGGCAGGAGGTGGAAGCAAGTACATGAGACAGAGAGCAGATGGGGGCCAAACTTACCCATTTATTAGGAGCCCAACCACCCTCTAACAGCATTAATCCATTCATAAGGGCAGAGCCCTCAGGTCTTATTCACTTCTTAAAGGCCCCACTTCTTAATACTGTTACAATGCCAATTAAGTTTCAGCATGAGTTTAGAAGGGGACAAACATTCAATCCACAGCAGGATTTGATGTTCTCCTAGACTAGAGACTGATACAGGAGAAAACAGTAATTTGAATAAGAACTTATTGATCTATTTTTATGAACATAGAGATGTGTTAGTTCTAATGCCTTGACTTTTGTTTTTGACCATCTAATGGGAAACCATGAACCTTCTGTTAATGTAACTAGATTAATTTTCAATGTAACTAGATTAAAATTGCTTATTTGGATCAATCCAACAGGAACTGTAGCAGAGAAAATGAGTTAACAGTAAATATTATTGCCTCTGGTCAACAACAATCTCTAAGTCAAGATAATAAGAGTAATAATAATAACAACTTTAATTTAGGGGCACATGGCATGAGGACTTTACATTAAGTTTCCCATTTAATCCCACATCTATCTTATTAGGAAAGTACTATTAAAAATCCTAACTTTACTGATAAGAAAACTAAGGTTTAGAGAGAGTTAACTCAGGTCACATACAGTTAGGAGGACGTAAAGTCAGGATTCAAATTCAGACTGTCTGAACTCAAAGCATAAACTCATAGCCACTTTACTGCATAATCTATGGGAATTTTTTTTTCCAGAGAATTGCCATCTACACTTTGATCTAACCAATAGCAAAATGCAATTCTAAACAATCTTGTCCACATAGATCTTTTAAATCCATCCTTATCCTATTATTTCTTTAGCATTCTTATGTAGGAAGCTCCTATGTGTGACAATATTCTTTATATTTAATAGGAGTAAAAATCTAAGAGCAAATTAAGGCCATTCCAGATGACACCATGAACTTCTGCCCTGGGCAGACAGAAACTTATCACTTCCTTTTCCTCTGATATAGGGTGCTGAGCAATGTTCCACAATCCCCTGACCAACCAGCCATCAAGTCATTCTTCTTTTCTAGCATTTTTAGAAGAAAGTCAATAGGGCTCTCTCTATGATATATCCCATTTCTACTCCCAATACTATTAAGCCAATGTGCGAATCTCCTGTCTGTCTGTTTGGGCACAAAAGCTCTCTAATAGAAGGTTCGTGAAGAAACATGGAAGAAAACCCAGAAGATAAACTTATGAATGTCCACACAGAAAGAGTACTGGATCCAATAAGCAGATCCAAGTTTTGCAGACATGGACCTCAGATCACACACACACCTATCACCTTGAGGAGGACAGACACCAATAAAGGCAAGCCCCTTGACTCCCTTCACTGACCAAACAGAACTAAAGGTTTTGCTCCAACCATCAAATGTTACATATGTTTTGAGGCCCCTAGCTCTGGTGAGCTGTCATATGAAATGAATTGCTGAGGCTCAGAGTCTGGATGTGCAAGACACTGCGGTGGATTCTCTGTTGGAAGAGCTGCAGAACCCAAGCCAACCAAAATAGTTGAGAAACCATTCCATAGGCAGACACAGTCCAAAGGCATTTCTTGTTACTGGGTTGTGCATGAGTGCTACAACGTCACTGCAATGCCTTGTAAACAGGAGAATGTCAGAAGGGTTCCCAGTTCAAATCAGCTCTGGGCACTTAAGATCTTTCGGGAAAACCCCTAGGCCTGGTATGCATTCCAGAGCTCATCCGGCTCTAATTAAAACTCATAATTCCAGGCTGTGTTCACCCAAACAATGTCAAGTCAAACCACAAGAAAATCTGTTACCACTCAAATTGGTACATATTTTCCATACAACTGAAATATTATATAAAATCATAAACTGTTAAATGGAAATGTAAAAATTGAATTCAGACCCAATTCCCATGCTACCTTTGTCACACCTTCCAGGAGATGTGAACTGTGGGTCACAGCTGCATGCCGAGGGCATGAACCTTAAGATCAAAGCCTTTTACACCGGAGGAAGCATTGGTGTTAACCCAGTCTCCAAACAACTCCTTGTGCCTGTCCCCACGTTCTTGTTCACTCCAACGTTGTAAAAAGTTATTTGTTTGAATGCTGTTTTAAAGTGCTCTGTGCAGTTAAGTTTTCAAAAGCATGGGGGCTAGTTTTCCTTCAGTGTATATATGAAACTCCCAATAAATTTGAAGTCCTTAGGTGTGTTTTGGGGGAGGCAGAGGATTAAAAGGAGAAAAGTTGGAAAGGAACAAGGACTTCAAAAAGGTAATCCCCTTAGAATATTAAAAAATGTCTTTATTGTTGGAAAGAAAGTCTATAGATCAAAAAATAGACACTGAAAAAGTGTATACCAATTTCATACTTACTTGTACCAAATTTGTATTTCACTTTCCTAAGAAAACTATTCCTTTTATGTAATTGTGACAAAAAGATTAGAAACCGCCCTCACCTTGCTCTGTGTGTGAGTGATTTGAAAATACGCACTGCCTTTCATTTCTGTTAGCTGCACATCAAATTCAGGATTTTGTACCAACTTTCTGTTGTATGAGTATTTGTTAGTTTTAACAAAACTAGTGCCTTAGTTTAAAGAAACTAGTGCCTTAGTTTAAAGAAATTAGTGCCTTAGTTTGCTTGTGAGGCTCATAGGAAAATAAAAACATATTCCTGAACCCAATTCAAAACCAAGACACATATATGCTACATATTTTTCAGATGGTGGTTTGGGACAGTAGCATAACCTTATTCAATTTCTAAAACAGCATTAGATGCGTAGCCTGTGGGTGTATAACAAAGCAATGAGTAACATTTATTGACAATAAAGTTAAACTCGGGAAAAACAATACAGTTAGCTAGCAGCAAAACTCAAAGAGGGTTCTGGGGGTACGTCTCAAATAATAAGCCATTCAGACCCTGAGCACACAGAAAATTCTAGACTTCCAATTCTATACCCTTGATTGAGACTGTACTTAGCTAAATAAAATGGACAGAGCAAGCTAAATTCAGTAGTAAAGAATAAATCATAGTTCTTTAAAATAGTGGGATGCTGGCCCGGCCCGGTGGCTCACGCCTATAATCCCAGCACTTCGGGAGGCCAAGGTGGGCGGATCACTTAAGATCAGGAGTTTGAAATCAGCCTGACCAGCATGGTAAAACCCTGTCTCTACTAAAAATACAAAATTAGCCAGGTATGGTAACACATGCCTGTAATTGTACCTACTCGGAGGCTGAGGCAGGAGAATGGCTTGAATCCAGGAGTCTGAGGTTGCAGTGAGCCGAGATCACACCATTACACTCTAGCCTGGGCAACAAGAACAAAACTCTGTCAAAAAGAAAAAAAAAAGGAGGGGGTTTGCTGGGCTTCATTGGTTTAATTGTTAAGCTAAAATTTAACCAACCAGCATATGGGATATAGAATGAAGCCTTGTGGTTAATGTAAGAAACTTAAGGGAAAATAAATTCCCCCAACAAAGAGCAGTCCTCTTGGTACATTCAGGACTAGAAGTTACTCAGGTAAAGAAAAATTTAATTTATAGAGTCATAAAAAGGGTACCTGCTTAGATTACAAGTTTTCTTCTAACATAAGTCTTGTGAACACACAGGAGATGCTGCCTCCAGCAACCCTTATCTGGTTGACTCCGGGAATAGCCAACACACAGCAGTTTTCTGTGTGCCAAACATTATGACTCATATGCTTGACACTCACAGTCCATTGGTTTATGCAATGGGAAATTATGTAAGTGAATCAAGAGTTTAGGAATAAATACAACCGACTCTTAGAAAGCCCAAGCAGAGACCACAGAACAATGACCAGGTCTGAGGGAGGATGGGCGAAACGCAGGCTAGATTTTGACAGGCATCAGGTCAAGGGTTTCCTTTCCAAGGCAGCTGTACCGGGTAGCAGCAGCCAGTGCCTTGTGGAGCCTGGGCCATCGGTGTCCATAGAGGTCACCCAGCGACAAGGCAGGGCCTGGAGCAGGTGCTGACAGAAGCTAGACTGACCTCTGGGCCAAAATTCCTCCTTCCTTCCAAACTAACCAGGCCAGGCCTCCAGGAAATAATGCCAGAACCAGACTTCTGAACTGGCAAAATAATCACCATGAGCATGAATAGCATTCATGGAGCACTTGCTTTGTATTGGACACTGGACTATGTGATTCAAATGCGTAACCCATATGAAACCAGGCTGCTTCATGGTCCAGTCCTGACCTGAAAATGCAGTCGGAGAAACAGAACCCTAGCAACCCAATAGCACTTGAAAGTATTTTTTTTCTTTCTTTCTTTTTCTTTTTTTTTTTTTTTAAGAGACGAGTTCTCTTAAATCTACAGTATGCTGTTCACTCCTTCCTAGAAAAATCACTATCAAACCATAGTCAGGGGTATGGGTTTTGAGGTCGTAGCAATGGTGCGATCATAGCTCACTGCAGTCTTGAAGAACTGGGCTCAAGCAGTCCTCCCGCCTCAGCCTCTCAGACCCACCCAGCTACCCAGACTACAGGTGCACGCGAACACACCTATGTCTGGTTAATTTTTTTTTTTTTTTTTTTTTTTAGAGACAGGGTCTCACTATGTTGCCCAAGATGGTCTTGAACTTCTGGCTTCAAGCCGTCCTCCCGCCTTGGCCTCCCAGTGCACTGGGATTACAGGCATGCACCCGGCCTGAAAGTAATTTGAATCCTAGTTTTACTCTCTCGAAGATAGAGAGTACAATCATGCACTATTAAGCTTTAAGTTCTTAATCTTTCTCAGTATATCTCTCTCACCTCAGAGTTGCTTTTAAAACAACTTTCTACTCCAAACCTCTCAAACTCTTCAAAACAGGATGAAAGTTCTCCTTCTCCCTTTTCCATTCCTTCTCCCTCTGTTGCTCTTTTCTGTCCCATAAGGAGTCCTCTGCCCTTGCCAGTGTAAATTCCCCCCACCTGTGCTCCTCCACTCTTTCCTCTCACACACTGCAGACTTGGGTTTGCAGAAGGTGGGGGAATCATCAGATGAAATAGGAAGGGGAAATATCAAAGGACATAAAGAAAGGAAGAGGCTGTGAATACAGGTGTTCAAACATCTATTAAAGATGTATGTTTAATTCATCTTTGCAGTGACCCCCAGAGGTACGTGATCCCTTTACACATATGAGAAGGTTGGGTTAAGAGGTTCAGTGATGTGACCAGTAACTGGGAGAGTCAGAGTACAGATCCAAGATGCTGTGACCTCAAAACCCATACCCTTGACTATGGTTTGATAGTGATTTTTCTGGGAAGGAGTGAACAGTATAAGGCATCTAGATTCCTTCTCAGGTAGTTGAGCTATGGACTAGGACTTTACTTCACTTCTTTCCAGATTTAAAAAGCAACAATGACCAGAACTATGAGCAGAGAGGCCAAGGACTGGAGCGGAAGCAAGGTGGGTGGCTGTGGGAGGTAGATGTTAGGTGGAATTGCTGTAGCTAGCAATCTATTCTCCTCCTATTACCTAAACAACAAATACAGGGCAATTGGAGACTAGATTTTTTTCTAAATCTCATTTGCTTGTGGAAATCAAGCTTTTAGTGTAGCATTAGGTCCCCTAATCCAGGGCCCAGAAACACCTACAGGGAACTGGCATCATTCATTGTGATGACCTGGCTGTAATAACAAAATTCGTAAAGTAATAATTGTCTATTAAAGTGATTGTTGGGAGAGTTTTTCTGCTATATTTTGTACAACAATGGAGTTAACACAGGGACTCATGAACCCTTATGAATCATCTACTTGGGAGAAGGAGTGAGAAAATAACTCAGGTAAAGGGAAATTAATAACTTTAAAATCCTATAATCAAGGGGTTATACAATTATGTAATCAAGGGATCAAGTCAATCCCTTGATTACATAATTTACCAAGAAATTAGTTGGAATGTTTTGTTTTAATATAAGAAATAATTTAAAGATCAGAAAGCAGAAGTGAGGAAAAAACAGGCCCATTGGGCATAGAGACATGAATATCAGGATCTGTTGGCATCCAGGCTGGCAGCGCTCACATTCAGTGATGTAGTAGTGGTGTGGAGGAGTAAAATCTCCAGGTTTACAGTTGGCACTCCATACTCCAGGATAACAAAGGTTACCATGGTGGATGTGGGCTACAAAGAGGTCAGTAAAAGCCATGTGAGTATGAAAAATGGTGAATGGTGTGAAGTATGTATCTAGAAGAAATAGTCTAAATTTCATAAAGTTATATCTGCTTTAAAAACTGTCTGTAAACAGCCATTCGATCCAGCAGTCCCATTACTGGATATATACCTAAACGGCAAGAAATCACTATGTCAAAAAGATACCTGCATTTGTATGTGTATTGTGGCACTATTCACAATAGCAAAGATATGGAATCAACCTAAGTGGCCATCCATAGAGGACTGGATTTTTAAATGTGGTATATATATGCCATGGAATGCCTACTCAGTCGTAAAAAAGAATGAATCATGTCTTTTGCAGCAACATAAATGGAACTGGAGGCCATTATCTTAAGTAAAATCACTCAGAAACAGAAAGTCAAAACTGCATGTTCTCACTTATTAGCGAGAGCTAAACAATGAGTACACATGGAATAACAGACATTGGAGACTCCAAAAGATGGGAAATGGGGAGGGGGAGTGAAGGTTAAAAAATTACCTATTGGGTGCAGTGTTCACTATTTGTGCGATGTGTACATTAAAAGCCCAGACTTCACCACTGTGCAATATATGCATGTAAGAAATTTGCACTTGTACCCTTGAAATATATCCAAAATTTTTGGAAAGAATTATAACTATCTATATAGTAAAGTGAGATATGAACAAAGAGATTAATAAAAATTCTGAACCATAGATCATGTGTTAAAAGTTGCAAGCTAGGAAAGGGATTTAAGTGTGAATAGTTATACAAAGACATCTAAGTCATGTGTTAGGATAACCAAAGAGAGTGGCTACTTTGTTCTTCCTGCTCATTATTTTTCCATTGTTTCCTTTTCCTACAGTGAGAGAGAGAGAGAATGAGAATATATAAGTGTGTATGCATGCATGCATACATCTGTGTGTATGTATAAAACTGCATAACAGGCTGGGCACAGTGGCTCATGCCTGTAATCCAAGCACTTTCGGAGGCTGAGACGGGTGAATCACCTGAGGTCAGGAATTAGAGATCAGCCTGGCCAACATGGCAAAACCCCGTCTCTACTAAAAATACAAAAATTAGCTGGGCGTGGTGGCACGCGCCTGTAATCCCAGCTACTTGGGAGACTGAGGCAGGAGAATCGCTTGAACCCTGGGGGACAGAGGTTGCAGTGAGCCAAGATCACACCGCTTCACTCCAGCCTGGGCAAAAGAGCGAGACTTGTCTAAACAAACAAACAAACAAACAAAAAATGCTTAACAATCTTATACTGACCTACATTCCCATGGCCATACCCTGGATCTTGTCAATACTCAAAGCAACTTCATCTGTAAAATCTTAAATCCAAATATCTCATTCTCAGATGAGAATGTCTTATTTTCACCCTTTTCCTACGCTTTGGTCCCACCAAAACTGTTTCCCTGCATTGTTGAGGCCTCACTTCCTAATTCTCCCAGTGATCAGTAGCCTCCTGTTTTCACTTCCCTTCCGGCCCAGCACGGACCATATGGCTGTTCAAATGAATCACACTCCTATAATCTATTTCCTCTGTCTTATGCCTAGGATATTGAACAATGCTGGAGAAAAAGAATAATACAAAACTCCCAAGGCATGAGCCCCTCCAAACTTCCCTGTTTCCCTCATGCAGAACAGAATCTTCCTTTCTCTTTAATCTCAGAAGATTGATCCTGTCTTGTTCCTTCCTGTTTGTCAAAAACATTATATCTTATTAGTGAATTTTGCAATTTAGGCAATTACTCTAGATACAGTGTGAATAGTTAATCAGGGGGCAAGACAAGGTGCAGGGACAGTGGGACGGTGTTGTGGGCTTTACTGGGGTGAATGACAACAGCAATAAAGAGAAGTGAATGACTTTGAAAGATGTGTAGGCAGCTGAATCACAAGAATATGATAATAGGTTGGATGCAGCATAGGGGAGATGAGGGTGGGAGTGAGTGTGAGGCACACAGATTTCCGTCTTGAACAACCAAGTGATAACATCTATTATGGATACAGGAAAATACTTGGAAAGAGATTCATGTTTATATAGAAAAAGTAAAAAATTTCATTTGGAATCTATTAAGCTTGAGGTGGCTGTGAGACTTCCAAGTGGAGATGGCTAAGAAGTGTTGGATATGAAGTGTTCCAATCCAAAGAAGGTTCTGGGGTGGAGATAGAAATTTAGAAGATGGTTCCATATGAATGCCATTTGAATTCAGGTAGTGAAAGATGTCATCTAGGGAGGGAGAACAGAATGAAAACAGAAGAGGAATTTGTTCTGATGAACTCCAACAATTTTTGTTTGGGAGAAACAGAAAGAGCCATGGATGAAGATTGAGAAGATGAGAATGAATGGATACAAGGAAAAGTCAGGGAGTAGGGGTAGAAAAAGCCAGTGGCAGCGAAGGAGGAAGTTGCCAGTTATATCAAATGCTGTTAAGGGGTCAAATAAGATGAGAACTCCTAAGTGTCCACTACTCTTAGCCACATGGAAGGAAGTTACCGACATCCTCTGAGAGGGTCATTTCAGAGGAGAGCTGAAGGCAGACAGCAGCCTGGAGTGAGTGGGATGGAATTTAAGACTGGAGATAGGAATTCCAGACAGCAACTCCTTAAAGAAATTTGGCTATGAAGGGAAGAAAATGGGGTCAAAGTGGTGTCTTTTTGTTTTGTTGATTTTTAATGTGTAAGACATGTGTTTAAATGATAATGGAATCATTAGAAAGGAAGAGGTGAAAGCTAAAGTAGAAGAGAAACAGGGAGTATTTGGTAGTAAAATGTCGTAAGAAGAAGAAGAATGAATGAAGAATACAAGTGGATGGTGGGCCTGGGATAGGAGAGAGCCATTATAACTGGAAGGTAGGATAAAAAGATCTGCTAAGATGCTGGCATGGTTGCCGTTTTAGGTAGAGTAGTTTCTATCTAATGGCTTCTATTTGTTTTGTTTCTCTTTTACTACCATTAATAGACGCAAAGACTAAATATCAATAAAGGCCAAAACGAGCGAAGAAAGTGGCAGCCTTTTATTTGCAAATATGCATACACTCTCGGACGAGGTTCTCTGGTCCTCAGGTGTGGGGGGCCAGGGAAGTCGTGCTGGTGCTCTCGGGTGATGTTCTCCGGTCCACAAATGTGGGGGGCCGAAGAAGTCACACCGGCGCTTACGGGCAGCAGACTTTTATGCCTGGGAGCTGGAGGGGGAGGAGTTTGGGGCGTGTGTGTAGGAGTGGCTTCTTGAATTTCGGTGTCCCCGACTTGACGTCACTCTGCACATGCTCAGTTGATTTGGTTCTTTTCCCGGGCACGGGAAAATCTGTGATGAAGAACCTGGAAACAACAGGGACTGCTCCATCTTGTTCATCTTCCTCCATCATGTCCCTTTTCTCTCACCCAAACACTATTGAGTTTATGAAGGAGACTTTATTGGTCATCTTCTGGAAATGGTGGTTAAAGGAAGAACTGGAGATTGAAGAAGGAGGAAGATTTAAAATAGGCATTGAAAAAGGAAAGTAACCTAATGAGAGGGACACAAATTTCTATTGCTGGGCAGTGAATGAGAATCCAGTTGAGGTTGAACTGATAGTGGATTGATTTGCCTTGTTGACATATGGTCTCTCACAGGACTCAGTTATTGGTGAAGGCACAGGGAAGAACAGAGTTGGATTTATGGACAGTTAATGGTTTTCCTGGAGGGATGTTGTAAGGAGGTTTAAGAAACTGATAAGAGAATGATCCAAAAGATGGACTATGCAATCTAAGCTGCTTATGGAGGAAGCAAAGACAGAAGATGGTTAAAGAAAAAGTATGTGAGCCTATGGACAAGAGATCATGATGAGAACAAACAAGTAAGATGGCTGCATAGCCAAATCGTGAGAGGAGACATTGTGGTCAGAGAGTTTGGAGGTCAGACTGTTGACAGTGATGAAAAATCAGGGCCCAGGTGAGACCCTGAAGGTGGAAGGTTGAAGTGTGAAGATCAGTGACAATGGGAGGTCAAGGAACTAATAGGACAGATATCCTTCGGTGCCCCAATTTGAACATGATATTCTCATATACAACCTTCTAAATGTTTTGCATTGTCCCTTTCTTATTGAATCTCAGTGAGACAGCCAGGTGGAAAGGGGTCCCCAGAGAAACTTCAAACAGCCTGCGCACTGGGAGGAATGTGCACTGGGGTGGAGGAATGCGCACCAGGGTAGAGGAATGTGCACCGGGGTGGAGGAATGTGCACTGGGTGGAGGAATGCGCACTGGGAGGAATGTGCACTGGGAGGAATGCACAATGGGAGGAATGCACAATGGGAGGAATGCGCACTGGGAGGAATGCGCACTGGGAGGAATGCGCAATGGGAGGAATGCGCACTGGGAGGAATGCGCACTGGGAGGAATGCGCAATGGGAGGAATGCGCACTGGGAGGAATGCGCACTGGGAGGAATGCGCAATGGGAGGAATGTGCACTGGGAGGAATGCGCACTGGGAGGAATGCGCAATGGGAGGAATGTGCACTGGGAGGAATGCGCACTGGGAGGAATGCGCAATGGGAGGAATGTGCACTGGGAGGAATGCGCACTGGGAGGAATGCGCAATGGGAGGAATGTGCACTGGGAGGAATGCGCACTGGGAGGAATGCGCAATGGGAGGAATGTGCACTGGGAGGAATGCGCACTGGGAGGAATGCGCAATGGGAGGAATGTGCACTGGGAGGAATGCGCACTGGGAGGAATGCGCAATGGGAGGAATGTGCAATGGGAGGAATGTGCACTGGGTGGAATGTGCACTGGGAGGAATGCGCACTGGGTGGAATGTGCACTGGGGGGAATGTGCACTGGGTGGAATGTGCACGTGGTGGAGGAATGCGCACTGGGTGGAATGTGCACTGGGAGGAATGCGCACTGGGAGGAATGCACACTGGGAGGAATGCGCACTGGGTGGAATGTGCACTGGGAGGAATGCGCACTGGGGGGAATGTGCACTGGGGTGGAGGAATGCGCACTGGGAGGAATGCACACTGGGAGGAATGCGCACTGGGGGGAATGCGCACTGGGGGGAATGCGCACTGGGGGGAATGCGCACTGGGTGGAATGTGCACGTGGTGGAGGAATGCGCACTGGGAGGAATGTGCACTGGGAGGAATGTTCACTGGGAGGAATGCACAATGGGGGGAATGTGCACTGGGAGGAATGTTCACTGGGAGGAATGCACAATGGGGGGAATGCGCACTGGGTGGAATGTGCACGTGGTGGAGGAATGCGCACTGGGAGGAATGTGCACTGGGAGGAATGTTCACTGGGAGGAATGCACAATGGGGGGAATGTGCACTGGGAGGAATGTTCACTGGGAGGAATGCACAATGGGGGGAATGTGCACTGGGAGGAATGTGCACTGGGGTGGAGGAATACGCACTGGGAGGAATGCACAATGGGAGGAATGTGCACTGGGAGGAATGCGCACTGGGGTGGGAGGAATGCGCACTGGGAGGAATGCACAATGGGAGGAATGCACACTAGGAGGAATGGGCACTGGGGTGGAGGAATGTGCACTGAGGTGGAGCCACAGAAGTACGTGATGTTTGCAGCAGGCAGGAGCCTGGCCCTCCTCTTCCCGGGTGATACCTGGGATTCAATCTGCGAGGCAGGAAGCACACCCACAAGGACTCTGGCTTTGCGGAGAGTCCCTGTTTCCCTTTTTCCCCCATTTTGCCCAATAAATTCCATTTTTCTCCCCCTTCAAATTGTCTGTGAGCCTAATTTTTCATGGCCTTGCCTTGTAAAAAGGACCCTGTCTGTAGCTGAACTGAGAAGAGAGTCCTACAGCATCATTAATCCATCTGGAATTGACATTTATGTGTGATGTCAGATTACCGTTTTAATTTTCTTCTATTTGGATAAGCAGTTGTTCTGGGGCCATTTATTGAAGTTATTTCATCCCAAATATCCCTTGAATATGTTCCTTCCTCACTATCCTTACCTTTTATTCCATCCTGTCACCTCTACATGAAGTAATACAGTACTTCCACCTCTTTTCCCTACAGTCTATATTCTGTAATTTGCTGTAAATGTTACCTTTCTAAAATACAAATATGACCTTGTCACTCCCCTGATTAAAGTGCTTAAATAACTTCTTTTTGTTACCTATAGAGTAAAAGCCACACCCTAAGCCTGGTATATGTAAAACATCTCACAGTATTTTTCTTTATAAGATTTCTTTGCTTATCAAATCATCCTCATATTTTGGCATTATCTACATTTGCACTCAAATGCTATGGGGTAGAAAAATATGTGATTCAAATTTACTTTTAAAAACTCTTTTACCAAGACTATTAATTAGAATCATAATTTCTAGATATTAAATGTTCTAATTCATTGATTTGTCTTCTATGCATTAGATACTGTACATTTTTTAAGCACTTAGAATCTAAAGAAGGACAGAAAGCATTAAGCCAATTATCTTATGAAAAGGAAAAAATACGTATAGCTACAGACATTTGAGTAAACTGCTACTGAGAGCCTGATGAGGAATAAATGGCATTTAGTTTGATGGAAATCTTGGAGGCTTCGTGGAAAAGTTGGCTAGGTCTGTTTTGAAAGATGGATAAAACTTACCAAGCCAGAGAAGGGGATGGGAAGGCATTTTAGATGGGGGACAGCATCAATAAAGTCAAGAGAAGTAGGAAAGTGTGATCTTGGAGAAGAGGAGAAAGATGAGTAGCTGGAAATGCATTGAGGTCAGAGTGCACAAACCCTTCAAGGACCAGTTAATAGATCTGCTCTAGTTAGTTGGCACTGGAAGTCACTGAAAGTCCCTACTAAGTGACTGATATAATGAGGTTGTGACATGATCAGGTGGATTGGGACTCAGAGAGATGAATCTTATTGGATGCCCTGCTAGTCTAAGCATGGTGTGCTGTTGGCTTGTTCTGAGAGATGGAAAAGCCAGAAAGGATGCAAGAAAAATTTCAGAAGCAGAACCCCAAAATAGCAGTTAGATACCCAGAGAAAGTGGGGAGGAAGGAGTCTAATTCAGCTCCAGAAAGGTAAGAAGTGCATGAGGAATTCCTGCATCTGATTTAGCACTGTTTATATTCACATTTGCTTAAATGGAATTTCTTATGCTTTCTTGGAGGCTTTAAAAAATATTTACTACTGAAAATTATTTTCATAGCCTAACTTTACGTCTTCAGATTAATGTTTTTATTCTTGTGTCTCTTCTCCTCCTCCTTATGTGTGACAGCTTCTACTGGATATGGTTGGATCCGCTGACCACGCTCTCCAGGAAGCTGCAGCTGGTTGTATATCCAATATCCGCAGGCTGGCTCTTGCTATAGACAAGGCCAGATACCCTTGAAATTTAAATGGACATTACAAGCTATCAAATTCTACATGACACAGGACGTGTCACTCCCATGGCCAGGAAACCTACATTGGGAAACGTTTGCAAACCCTTTCAACCGTCTAAATGAAAACACATAAATTGAAAATGCACAGAATGTTTTTCATCTGAAAATTTCATGGAGACTTTTGTTTCCATTTAATGTTTTAGAGATATGACATGTAGTAAGATGGAAAGCCAATAAACCTCTGATAAGTTTCTAAGAATTTGGGAATATACGTATGCAGTATATATAGAGAGAGTTCAGTGATGCTTTTGTTTTTGTGGTGATTGTAATAAACGATATGACCCTCCCAATGTGCAGTTTCATAGTTGTTCATGAACGTCTCTACAGTTCCCTTTCTGCTAAACTAATCTAACTGTCCTGTCATTACGGCTTTGTCTGTTTGATCACTTGCAACCCACGGGAGAGTTCCGAGGAGATGTGCTGATTTCACAAACTGTTATTAAATAAAATTTAGTGTCAAGCAGCTGGACTTAGAGAGATCATCCTAAGGTCATCCCAAATTTCTCCTAAATACTAGCAAACATCTGAAAGAATAATGTATAACTGTCACTGTACCAGATTATGCAAATCACAAGAACATAAGCAATGAGTTTTGTTGTTTTACACTTGGACTTACAGAGCATAAACAATTATATGTTTTATTTCTCACAGAGATTTACCAACATTTTCTTGAAAGAAATTAATTGATACTGATGTAAGGATAATACGACTTCACATAAAATTGCTTTGAATTTCTGAACTTGTTTTCAGCACACGAAGTACTTTTTAAAAAGTGGCTACAAAAAAAAAATGGCATTTTATCAGGTTATAGAAACATTAGAACCCACTTAGAAGAATCACATATGTAAGCTCGGTGTGCTGAAATGTTTGGGAACTCACTGTCCCTAGTATTGTAACACTCGCCAGAAAAATTGCTTTGTATTCATCAGCACCATAAACTGACAATCTCAGTTAATGCTTTAAAAAAGCAATCAAGGAGGTTTTATTGAAAAATATTAGATACTGGATATGTGTGTCATCGTTTCAAGATCATAAACTTAATTGAATTAAATGTAAATTATTTGTATGAAATGAAAAGCCTGTACAGGATGAAAATCATACAAGGGATAGATACTGTGGTAAAAAGATAAAGCCCTTCTGAGAATGTTAAGGTTTCATAAACCACCAATTCATTGTCATGACTTTTCAAAGGAGGTTCTAAAAAAGGATAATGCGAAGAACAAGAACATGGTATTAATGCGAACTAAAAATTGAAATGTAAATAATAGAGGAAATCCCTTAATTTTCAACAGCAGAGATTTCTAATGTTAAAGTCACTGTTTAGCTTTGTTTCATTAGGCATTAAAAATACTTCTAGAAGCCATGGATTATGACAGCGACAGGAAAAGAATAAAACACATTGCTGTTGTAATATTATTAGAGGAAATTTCTACCATTGTTCTCAGATTTTAAAATGTTCTTGTATCAGTAGCGGTCCCGGGAGTGAAAAAAACAGCAGGTAAAACAACAAAAAGAACCGTATGAACGTTGGAAAGGAAGAGTCGTTTCTTTACCATGTGCTTGCTTGGAGGAAAACTTGGGGCTTCTGTGTTTATGGTTAATAAATGCATAAAAGAAAGGTAACAGTGCCGTTTTAAAATAGACTAAGCACTTGGAAACAGAGAAAATTAGCATGAAGATTGTCTTGTATATTTCTAAGTAGGATTTTTTTTTTCTAATTCTTAAACACCAGAAATGTAGTAATTTCAGAGTAAACAAATGAGAAGTTGAAATTAAAGGTCCATTTTTGGCCTATTGTTGTGAAATGGCATCACGGAAAACTCTGGTCTTGCTAGAAAAATGTCAAAGCCAGCGGAAACACCCCCAGCTTTCAGGGAACACAGGTATGGATGATCGCTCCATTGTTTTGCTACCCCATACTGTGTGAGTACTCTTTTTCTTTTTCATTCATTTTTGTATGAGGGATTTTTTTGTTATATTTATTTTGTGCTATTTATGGCTGACAGTCTTAATTCTTTGTAAGTTTTGGGGGACAAGGTTCTTTTTTAGACTTTATTCCCCCGCCCAGGACATTGAGGGAATACAGTATGCTCTCTTAATAACTGATGGCTGCTACAGTTTGAGAGGGGTTTAAGGTGGAAAGAATTTTAAGCAGATATTCTTTGATGTTCTAGTCTCTTTAGTTTGCAAGGTTTCCTCCTAGAAATCCTTACTTTGATCCTTCTGCTTTTTGCAGTCAATGTTCTTTTGCTAATATCAAGATGACTTGTACTGAAAATGACTTGTTTCTTACAAAAACTTTTCTAGCTTCTGAAAGTGAATGCGAGGATAGTTTTCGTAGGGCCTGGCATTGAAAAATCTGTTATTTTTGATAGAGTTTGATGTTACCATTATACATCCCTAAGGCATTTGCATGGAACTGAGAGACTATAATTAAAAATATTTAGAAAATTTATTGCTACTCAGGAGAGTAAGTATCTCAGTTGTTGATAAACAGATGATGACCAGACTGTAAGTAAATCCATCCTTCTTCTTTTACCTAGTGGGATTGGGTTAGCAAAAATAAAGAAACTTGTCCCGTCCAGATAATTTAAAGCATTTAATCTCGTTCCATGAAGATTTGGGAATGGAATAGTCTATGTCCATTCCTGTAACTCAGTGAAAACAATAAGGACACCCACTTATTTAAGAGCCTCACTGCTTCACATTCATTAAATGGCCCCCAAAAACCAATGGTCCCCAAGAACTTAAGCGTAAACAGTGGAACTCTCTCTCTAAGTGAGAATGGAGTCGAAAGGAAACCAACTTTTATAAGATGCTACTCTATGCAAGCATCGTATTAGGTATTTTGTACTCATTATATCATTTAAAATACAGGAGAACTGATAAAACAGACACTCTCAGATCTGACTAGGGCCTACTTAAATGGGCACAATCATTTTGCAAGGTGAATTTGGCAATGTATACCCAAAGTGTTACAATTTTGTATACCTTTGGGCTATGTCCAAGGATTTATCTACAATGATGCTCAACACACCATTGCTTTATTTCAATTATGGTTCAATCACGCAATGAAAACATTATAGGATAATAAAATAGCTAATGACATAAAACGCATTTCAGAATATATCATTAAATTGAAAATCAGGTTCTGACATAGTATATACAGTATGAGCACATGTAAAAAATTATATACACATAGCTAAATAGTTACAATGAAAGAAAGAGCTGAGTTATCCACACATATTCCTGAATACTGAAATAAAAATGATTTTTGTTTCCTCTTTTGCTCCTCTGTGTGTTTTCTGATCTATTTCACAGTGAACATGAATTTCTGCTTTTTAAAGGGAAACCATTATCGATTAATTTTATCTTTTTATCATTTGTAAACTTCTAAACCAGACATTGTTCCTACTTTCTAGCACTAATTTTAAAAGAGAAGTTCTCAGTTTACAAATGGAATACACAACACACTTTTTGGAAATATAAGAAAAATAGCTTCAACATCTGAAACACCATAAAAATATTCTTAATCTACAAAATATGTATTTGCAATAGCCTTAACCCACAAATAATAATGCTGCAGCATAACTGAAACGTGCTGAAGTGGCCCATGTGTAAATTCTGACTGTTTCCTTATTTGGTTTTTGTCCATTACAAGCAGCTGAATTCTACCTCAGGAGTATAGAAAACACAGAAGTGATGTAACAATTCCGAAGATCATTAAAAGATTGCTTCATACAATGTTGTTTTGAGAAGGAAAGAATGATTTGGGCCCATTTATTTGTTTACTCCATCGTAGATGCCTAAGATGAATAATATTGTGATTTACTAAGTCTCTTTATATATTTTACCTGAATAATTCTAACAGAAGTACACTCTCAACCAAACTGTGCCAAACAATAAGTAAATATAGGACAGTTTTCTAGACTTCTGTTCTCTCTTAAAGCATTATGTTTTTCTCCTTTGTGCTATTTCTTTATGCTCTGATTGTTACATTAATTTCCCCTCATTCCAACATTTGTTTCTCTTCTTTTTTTCCCTCCACTCTAATCTCCATGTTTCCAGCTTCTACTCCCATTTTCTCTGACAAATGGTTATTACATTTTCTGGCTCTTAAAATATTTTATGCTTCAATTTCTATAAATGCAAGATATAAAGTTGATATTTCAATATGTTTCTGATGTATAATTGTCATGGCTGACTTGAAATCGTGTAACAGATGGAATCCTTATACTCTCAACCCATTATTTTCAAATTTTCAAGTAAAAGTGACTTATTCTTTATTTGCATCTGTCAAGACAAAAGGAAGCTTTTCTTTTGCCAATTCATGCCACTCTGATTTATTAGCTGATAAAGACATCTTTTATAAATTACATAATTGCCCCATGATGTTCAGAGTTTAGATTTGTAGTTACAATTTAGAGTTATATCCTAATTTATTTTCATGATTGAAAGATACATTCGTGCATATCAGTGTGGTTCTTATAGACTTGAAGACTCTATAGCTGGTTGGCTTTTCCACTGAGGAAGACTATACATACGTCAGAAAGGAAGTTCAGACAAAGGAGTATGGATAGTTCAATGCAACTCCTTTCTCACTATTGGGAAGAAAAAGAAAAAGCTGTTGTTTGCCATTAGATTAGTACATGAGCAATTTCAAACCTAAACGTCTGTAAGCACCAGGCAAGTAATCTAAATGAGAGAAAATAGCTAGATTAAAAAATAATAATAATACTGATATAATTGCCAATTGACTTTTAGCCTCCATATCTGGGAGACAAAAGGGATGGGTGGAGACCATGGAGAACTGGAGAATACAGACAATTACTACTCACTGCTGGACAACCATTGCCAGATCTTGCAGTTATTCAGTAGAAATACATATTTTTTCATAGCCAATCTCCCACATTTTAAATATGGCAGCTGTATTTGTCTGCTAGAGCTGTCGTAAAAGTTAACCACAGACTGGGTGGCTTAAACCACAGAAATGTATTTTCTCACAGTTCTGGAGGCTGGAAGTCCAAGATCATGGGGCCAGCAGGTTGGTTTCTGGGGAGGCCTCTTTTACTGGCTTGCAGACAGTTATCTCTTCGCTGTGTAAGAAGTTGGCAAATTAGGCATTTGAGGAGGTATAGTCATGCATTTGAAATGCCAGTAAGGTGTTATAACTGTGCCACTTATGAGTGCCAAGATGACCTAAGAAATGACACTAACTCTCTTAAGTTCTACTGTGTGATGTTTAGATTGTGCTAAAAGGCAAATGTCAGTTTTCTGCAACTGCTGTGTGCAATTAAGCCCTTTTAGAGAGAAAAAGGGGCAGAAGACCTCTGAAAACGTGCTTGAACTGTGAGAAAGATTTCTTGGGTGGGATGCTGCCATGACAATCTGCTCAATTTGCATTGTGGATGTAATTCATACTCACAAACAGGCCCGTGAAGATGGCGAGACTGGTTCTTTGACTGCTTGCAAATGCCACTGTCTGCTTCTGCATAGTCTTCCCCTCTCTCTCTATAACCCCTCCCTTCATTTGCAGAGAAACTGTAGCTCCAGCCGAACCTCATCTTGCTTTAAATGTTGTGCACACATGGGGAGAATCTCACGGTTAGCACCAGGTTTTGCTTTGAAGGAGATGTGTTGCTTTTTCAAGCTTCGATGATCGTTCCTAATCTTCAACTGCAAGGCGTAAAACATTAAGGGATCACCTTGATTATTTTGTCCTGTTTGAAGCAATAAACAGCTGCTGATGCTGATTTAAAACAGAAGACAAGCTAATGCATTGTAATCTGTGAGGTCAATTTATTTAGATTATTCTCTTAAACGGAACTAATTACGAGCTAAAACAACAAACTTGAAGGTGTAAAGGAAAGGAGGGTCTTTGCTTTTCTGCCTATGAGTGTCATGAATGTGCAAGACAGATGTTGGAGACAGATGTGCTTTAACCAAGATGTGTGGCTGGTCTGCTTGGATTTCTAATGCAGAATCTGCTCATGGGCCTATAGGAGCCCGACTTTTCTTGCACTGTGCCTATATGAGGTTTCCCTTTCTTTTCTTTCTTTTTTTTTTTTTTTCCACCCAGGCTGGAGTGCAGTGGTGTGATCATGGCTCACTGCAACCCTGACCTCCCAGGCTCAAGCAATCCTTCCACCTCAGCCTCTTGAGTAGCTGGGATCACAGGCGTGCACCATCTCACCCAGGTAAATTTGTTTATTTTTAGTAGAGATGAGGTCTCGCTATGTTGCCCAGGCTGGTCTCAAACTCCTGGGCTCAAGGAGTCCTCCCTCCTTGGCCTCTCAGTTTTCCGTTTTTTTGGATAATATTGTTAATAATTTCCTCGGAAAGGAGATTGTTTTTATTTATACCCTTTCAGCAGAGAACTGAGGCTTCAGAGAAGGAATGAGGAATGCCTTATAAGCACTAGAAAACCTTCAATTTATTCTTAGTTCTTCAGATGTAGTCCTGGCCAATCTATTCAGAGGCAATCAAAGGAAATTGATATGAATGTCTTCGATTTCCCTTTCCTCAATTCAATTCATTCTAATTTCAATCTACCTCCCCGTTCTTACCTCCCACTATTCTCCTTCAAATATATTCTACATGTAGTCTGGTCCAAAAAAAAAAAAAAAAAAAATCACATATGTTGACTCAGATGTGAAAAAATTTACGTAACTTCCTTTAATTTTTACATGTCTTTCCACTGATGGGTGAAAAGCTTGACTTTGCCAATTAGAAGTGTCTAGCCTCTTTTGATTAAAAATAGCTCCTCTTGGTTCACTGCTACATCTCTCAAAGTTGTTCCCCCTTCTCAAGTGTTCTCCCCTTCCTTCCCTTCTGCCCTCCTGGGCGCCTGTGAGCTGAGTTCTGGGAAGACGTGTGGGAATCTCCAGGAAAGTTGCACGCCCCTTTTTGTTCCTTTATCCCCAGCCTGCCTCCTTTTTGTCTTGCTGTGGGTAGCTTTGAGTGTCCTGGTCACAGGGCAGGCCGGCACCTGTGCTGATGCACGGAGTCTCTCGTGGATCCTAGTCAAGAAGCCTCCACCTCTGACCTCTCCTTAGAACCCCTGGCCCTGTCTGGTGTCTGGGTCGTCTCAGCTCTGCTGGGCTCTCCCAGGAGACTGGGAGCTGCTGGCTGCTTTCCCTGTACCACAAAATCATGCATGGGCTCTTTCAAGGCTGCCCTAAGCTCACCGGCTTAGAAATCTCCCTTAGCTGGGCCAGACATGGTGCCTTGCAGAAACTGGACCTTCCCTGAGGGGCATAAACCCCTCTAGGCTGACTTTAATAACTTTTATTTCCTTCAAAGTAAGCCAAGCTCTCCAAGCAACCTCCTTCCCTTCTCTTCTTGCACTTCCAAGCTGTCCTCCCAACACAGGGGAGTTTTACTCTCCTCTGTGTAGCAGGAGCTTTTTTGGAATCGAATTCTCCATTTTTTTCTGATCTCAATCCTCCAATCCTCCTTTCTTTATATAAAACCTGCTCTTAGAGGTCTGAGAAAACCATCGACTCCTGCTTGAAAGCCTAATTTTGGAGATGATTATTTATTTGCAGAGTTTATTTTGAAAATCTAGTTGGAAACTCAAAGCTGAGCAAGGACTTTTTTGTTCTGGGTGGCATTTTGTCTCCCTTTCCCTGCAGAAAATTATCTTCTGCGAGCATCCTGGCTTAAATAGAGGGGAGGCTGCAAAGCTTTAAAAACAACCAACTAACCAAACTAACAAACAAACCCGACCCTGGAAATACTAAAGAGAAAAAAAAAATACATCATATGGTATTTCAAAATATTGCCTATTTCAATCAGCCAAACTAAACGGCTTCTCTTCCGTGAATATGCTGGACTGTCCTGTTTCCACATCTTGTCTGTGTTGATCCCGTCACTTCGAATAAGGCCTGGGGCTTAGTTTTCACATCACACTTGCTTGTCTGTTGTGTGGCTTTTCGCCTTAGTTGTTGTAAATGATTTCTGCTTTCATTCCTGATTTATTAAAAGGAAAATTAGCAATGAAAATGGCTTGTTACTGATGTCAGAGCCAAACCAGTGGGCCGCACATTTTCTCTGGCAACCCCTGGGAAACAGATGAAAAGACAAAACATTATGTATGAAGGTTAGAAGTTCTGGATAACCTGATGTCAGCTCCTTGTCAATGAGCGTTCTCTGCGTGGTGGGGGTGATCTTATCCACTAAGATTTTGATAAAATCAGCTTGAACACACAGAGAGGGGAAAACTCAGCATTCTTCCAGTATTTCCAGGAATTCTTGAGTGAGACCCGTTTTTCCACGTTACCTCATGATCCTGATGATTGGCGGATCATCTACCTGTTCAGGTCTCTCTAGTCTCACCTCTTGCAAGTGTTCCCGTTTCCTTCTTCTTTCATGCCCTTGTAATCTCAGGCATGTAACACAACCCTTTTTCTTTGATTTCTGAAAAATACCACTGGCCTCAGGCAAATAGAAGTAGGAGATGTTGAGTGATGATCCATGAATGAGGACAGGACTGAAGAAAGCTTTACTCTGTAAACCCACACCTATGTTCTGTCTCCCAGCTGTTCTCAAAACCGAGAACCTCTCACCGGCATCACTGGCCTTGGGCTCCTTCTTTCTCACCATCCAATTTCCTCTCCCATGACTTCCCCCCATTTCCAGAACCACCACCCCACCCCCAGATGCTATCCTCAGAAATTTAAATACTTCTGTATCTATTTGCTTTTGCTGCTTAACAAGCCATTGCCAACAGTCATTTGTTGAGCTCATGATTCCACTGGTCAGCAATTTGGACTGGGCTCAGGTGGGGGCCTGCATGCATCTGCTGTCACCTATAGGTTGACTTTGATGTTTTGGCCGGGCTTTCACTTGTCTGGGGCCTCAGCTGGGACAGCTGGGCTGATCTGAATGTGCTCCACGCACATTCCAGGAGGCAAGCCCAGGCTTATGGAGGTTGCACTCAGTTTCAAGAGAACACCCAAAAGCATGTAGGGATCCTTGAAGCCTAGGGACAATTGGTACATCATTTCTTCTGCTGCATTCCATCTGTCAAAGCAACTCACAAGGTCTCCACTTGATAGGGGTCTACAAAGTCATGTTGTAAAGAGATGTGTATATGGGGAGTAGTTGGGTGGGGGACACATATATATAGGACAAATCCAAGGGCTTGTGTTTCCATAATCAAAATAGTCCTTAAGTTGTTTTTACTTAAAATACATTTCTTTCCTCTTGGAAGAACTTTGCAGCCACCTCTTAAACTTCTGTGATTTTTCTTCCCAAGATCACAAGAAAATAACTTCAGTATGTGAGTGTGTTTTGGGAACAGGGAGAGTTGCAAGAAACGAAAGTAATTGTTTTTGCTCCTGGGTAATAATTTAATTTTTTATCTTCAAAATTTTTATTATGGGGACTTTAAGATAAGCAAACAATACAAATGTATATTTACTCCTGCTTTATTTTAATACATCCCACCCAAAATTACACGAGGACGAGTGTCCTAACACCCCAGTGTGGTATGTTCAGACAGTTTCTAGCTACCCTGAAATTTGCTGAAGAAAATGGGTCAGCCACCAACTGTGAAATTGATTTTTAAGTACACTGGAGATAATTACTTTTTACAAAATACATCATAAAGACAAAGATCCTTTCTAACTCCATTTTCAATAACGGCAGAATTAACAGAGAACTAAAGAGGATTGAACCTTCTGTGAAATTAATATACTAAGGGGAAAAAAAGGCACAGCATTCTTTTCCTAAGGAAAAG
This sequence comes from Theropithecus gelada, assembly GCF_003255815.1. Classification (NCBI taxonomy): domain Eukaryota; kingdom Metazoa; phylum Chordata; class Mammalia; order Primates; family Cercopithecidae; genus Theropithecus; species Theropithecus gelada. The sequence continues at coordinate 22,096,486 of NC_037677.1, forward strand.
GAAAGAAACTGATGAGGAAAAAATAATTTGTTCCAGGAAAGCAAATTTCAGTAACTTTAGGGCACTGGCAAAATAAATAAATAAATAGATACATATTTTGGAAACCTAATGGGAAGAAAGCCATCCAGAAGAGATGGATACTCTTTAAACAAACAATGTTGGCAGGTGAACAAACTGTATGGGAAGTGCAGGACAGGGAACAGGGTGCCAAACTGGCAAGGCAGAACTGTGCAAAGTTCTGAAAGGCGAATAGAGAACCGTGAAATGATGTCCAGCCAGATCACCAAAGAAGAACAAAAAGAAGGGACTGGGAGGTGCAGGGACCACATCAAAAGTGAGAAAGACACTGCAGTGTGGGTAGACATAAAAGACATCAGGAAGCTGTTAATCAACTGCATTAATAAAATCCAAGTTATTCCTGACCATGTTACCATTTGGCTAAACAACCAACCCTGGATTTCACATACAGTATTTCTCTGCTGGCCTGTTGCCTGGCTCCATAATCAGCATTGACTAAATGTTTTTGATTGCAAATAGCAAAACCTTAGCTCAAATGGCTACTTTTTTTTTTTTTTTTTTTTTTTTTTTTTTTTTTTTTTTTTGAGACAGAGCCTTTCTCTGTCGCCTAGGCTGGAGTGCAGTGGCACAATCTCGGCTCTCTGTAACCTCTGTCTCCCAAGTTTCAAGCGATTCTCCTGCCACAGCCTCCCGAGTGGCTGGGATTACAGGCATGTGCCACCATACCTGGCTAATTTTGGTATTTTTAGTAGAGACAGGGTTTCACCATATTGGCCAGGCTGGTCTAGAACTCCTGACCTCAGGTGATCCACTGGCCTTGGCCTCCCAAAGTGCTGGAATTATAGGCGTGAGCCACCATGCCCAGCCAAAATGGCTTTTTAAATAATGGGAATTTGTTGGTTCATGTAAACAAAAAGTCTAAAGATAGAGTGATCTTTAGGTAAAGTTTGATCGAGTTTTGAATTCTATGCGTCTGAAATTATCTTGGCCGTGCCCTCCTCTGTACATTGGCTTCATTCTCAGCTGGCTTCCCTCATGGTTGCAAAATGGCTGTAGCCACTCCAAATCTCATATCCTCATTGCACTGTTCAGAGGAGTTCCTCTTCCTCCAACCACAAAGCAAACTGTCTGGGCTTCACGCTGATTGAACTGACTCAGGTCATTACCATGCGGATTGACTGATCCTAGATGTGTTCATCCCTGAAGAACCAGGCACTGGTAAGGAGATGGATTTATGCTGACTTCCTTGGGTCATGTGTCGACTGGAACATGGCGGGCTCCATCTCATCCAACCCACAGGGCTGATACTCAATGGGGTAAATGTGCAGGAAGCCAGTAAAATGCCTGCCTCAGGTAGTCTGAGCAGAAAAGGACTCTGTTACATTCTCTTCTGGTTTGGGTGACTTAATAGGCACGTAATCAGAACAAGGTTAACATGTAGCAAACCATGGCAGGTTAGACAACATTCTCAGGGCGTGAATGTCAGCCCGGTTGTATCCCACATCTGCCTGAAAGAAAAGCACCAGCTCTGTGTATTAAAAGCATGAATAGCTGCTCTGCAGCCATCTTCTCTCTTAACTTACTGTAATCACTAAATTTGTAGGAACGTGAATACCCTTCTCTCACGTTGGATCTTTGAAAAGTCAAACATTCTCGTGCTTACACCTCACTTTGTGATAAAGCTGAAAATATTTCAAAGTAAATTAAGTTCCTCCATGTGTAATTATCATCTGCATAAATTTAATTTTAATTTCAATGAAACTTAATTGGTCAGAATAAATGTCCAGACACATTTTTATGCTCTTAAATGAACAAAAGTGATTTTTGCTCTATAAAGGATAATTTCCATTTTTTCTCTATAATTACTACCATTGATGTCTTTGAAATTTCTAGAAAAACATTTTTATCTCTTAAAAGAAATGTCTAGAGTGAACCTCAAAACCTCATCTGCAAAATAAGAATAATTACACCTACTTCATAGGGCGTCATGAGGATAAAAGAACTTAACATATAAAAAGTAAGTACAACAGTGTCTGACACATCTAATATATCATTATTATATATGTAATATGCAAGATTATTATATAACAACATCATTATTACCTCATTTTACTAGTTTTCACTTAATGCTCAGGCTAGACCTAAGAGGTTGGTGTTTATTACCACATTTTACAGAGGAGACACAAAGAGATGATAAATAAGGCATTGGGTTTCCAAGGTATTGAAATGGTGTAACTTTTTCTTCATAAGTTACTAAGATTCACATTAAAAATAACTTCAGACTTGCTAATCTCTTTTACACTTTCCTTGAACTTTCTTCTGGTTACTGAACCGATTCAGTTGAAACTCAGCAAATACATGCATGAGACACTATCTCTGCTATTCATTCATGGTTAAAGCTACTCTGCTGGGTGTTTATTTTCCAGATACTTCTGTCTTCCAGTCTCTTCCTTTTGTTATGTTTAGTTTACAGATTACATAATCTGTAGGCTTAAACATCTATCCTTACAGTTAAATTTAAATATCTGGCACTTAGTAGGTAGTCATTAACATTTATTGAAGGAAGGAAGGAATGAAGCACAACATTGATTTATAAAGAAAAACAAAGGCTTACAGGAAAGATAGAAACTCTAATTCTCATGCCACCACTCAGGCCAATGATATGACTAAAGGAATATAAAAATTAGAGAAAGCCTGAACTAGCTGTGGAAAATAGTAAAAGGTGGCATTTACATATCAGAAACATAACAGAATTTCTGCTAAATATAATGGGAATGGAAACAGACTAAGGAAGTCATGAAGGGTCAACTGTAAATTCAGTTTTACAAACTGCTTTTATCATCTAGCAGCATGACTTGAAGGTTTTTCCAGGTGAATATCAATATTACCACTTCAATTGCTTATAAATATTTCATTATTTGTATGCATAATAATTTAATTCTTGCCAATATTTAGATTGCATCAATTTTCATTTTTACAAAAATGTCATTGAACATCAAAAATCTTATTTTCAAAGGCAACTGTTGCAGAATGAAGATTATAATTTTCAAAAATTATAAGGAAAAAAGCAAATAAAACCAAATCGGTATAACAAAAGGTTGAAAGCAAAAGAAACTGCAAGGAAGTTGAAACTAGCAAAATACGAGAATGGAAGAGCAAATGAATGCAAATGAACGAATGCACCTCTTAAGAGGTCGAAAAAACAACCCTCTGTATTTAGGTCCAAAGCAACTCAATTTTATTCAGTTTAAGCAAGGCACTAAAAGAAAAGCTACACATAAAAATAAAGGGCTATGCAAAAATAAATTAGGTAATGGTTGCATGAAAGACTTGAGCTCTTTCCTTCTCCTCTATGTTGATTTCATTTTTTTGGCTTGTAGCAAGACAGCCGCAGCAATTTCGAGTGTCATAGCAGAAATAGCAATATTCAGGTAGAGATAAGAGGCCCTGGCTCTTGCTCAGAAAAAGGAAACTTTCCCAGAGGCTACCTAGCTACCAGCACGCTTCGTTTTGGCCAGGACTGGACCTCATGCCCAATAAACACTCAAGTGGAAAGCATAATGGACTCACCACTTGACCAATCAAATCTTTGCCTGAGACACTTAGCTATTTGGGAAAGACGTGACTACCTAAACAAATCTGAGGTTTAGGAAGGAAGGGGAATAAATGGATTCTAGCCAGGCAAGCGGTGATGATCACAACACCAGATCAGTGTTGACAAAAAGAAAGTTGATGTATACTAAACTGACTTAAGGACATAAAAGCATTATTAAGGATCAAGGGCTGCTTTACTTAATGATAGATTCACCAGGAAGACAAATTATTCTGATGCTGTATTCACCTAAAAACATAGCTTCAAAATACATGAAGTAAAAAGCAAGCAGAAATATAAGGTAATATAAACAATTTTTTTTTTTTTTTTTTTTTTTTTTTTTTGAGTCTTTCTCTGTTGCCCAGACTGGAGTGCAGTGGTACGATCTTGGCTCACTGCAACTTCTGTCTCCCAGGTTCAAGCAATTCTCGTGCCTCAGCCTCCCGAGTAGTGCACCACCACACCTAGCTAATTTTTGTATTTTTAGTAGAGATGGGGTTTCACCATATTAGCCAGGCTGGTCTCAAACTCCTGACCTCAGGTGATCTGCCCGCCTCAACTTCCCAAAGTGGTGGGATTACAGGCATGAGCCACCACACCCAGCTGGCAATATAAATAATTTTATATAATTTTAGGTCATAGTGGAAGATTTTTAACATACTTTTTCCAAGGACATTGAGCAGAACAAAACTTAGTAAGAACTGAGAAATTATGAACTGCAGAATTACTAAGCTTGATGTAATTGATATATGTGTGTGTGTATATATATACTGTGTATGTATACAGTGCTACAAGCAAAAAAATATTAAATACATATTTTCAAGCACATATTGAATATCTATAAAAGTTGATCACATAGTTGACCACAAAGTGCAACTCAGTAAAAAATCAAAGCAGTAAAATTACAAATGAAATCAATAGCTAAAGATAGTCATGAAACGAATACATTTAGAAATTTAAAAACCCACTTCTAAATAATTTATGGGTCAAAAAAGAAATAATATTGAAAATTGTAAGACAGAACTGACTGGCAATAGAAACCCTACATATTAAAAACGAATGCAGGATTATTTGCAGGGAAAATTCTTTCTGAGACAACTGGGGCTTGTCTTTTTTCTAATAACATATTTCCATCCAAAACGTTGACACTGACAGAAAATTTAGGAAAACATTATACTTCTTCCATGTATTTTGGAAAGACTGCCCTCTGTTCTTTCTTTCCTTGAGTGTTTTCATGAAGTCTCAGTTAGAGTCCACATGCCATTTATTTTCTCTTTATTAAGCATTTTTGTGGCGATTTTATTCAAATAGCCAGACCAGTAACGGTCAGCCTGTCCACACTCCCACTCCACAGGGGAACATTTTCCTTATGCTAGTAAGGTGGCTATCAGAGGAGTTTCTTATTGCCCTCTCTGGCCACTCCACAAAGAAATCTAAATTGCTCCAAGTATTGCTAACCTGGCCATCTCCTTGTGGACTCTGTCACTAGCTTCACAACTCTGCACATTAGTAACCTCTTATTGATAGAACATCTGCTTCTGTGAATTTCAAAATCCAAAGCTATGCAAAATTTCTCTTTTACCATTTACTCTAATGAATTGCATGCTCAACTTGATTCAAAGGAGGGAGGAAGAAATGAACATTTCACCGCCTGCCCTGTGTAGAGTTTGTAGAGAGCTTTCATTTGATTTGTCTCATAGGGATGATAGTAAACCCAAATAAGAAGGATGAATAGAATGATTTCTGCTTCCAGGTTTATTATACAAATAATACATTATTATTTTATTTAAAGTTGATTTCTTGTCATGAGTAGGTAAAATGCATGAATACTTGTACAGATCATCTGTTATGGTAAAGAATGATTTTGCACATGGTTGCATTAAGGAAAATCCATTTTATTTCCTTTCGACTTCATCCTAAGATCACAAATGTTGGCACTCTTAACCGAACAAAGGATAGACTTCCTTAAGCATGTTTCCTGATAATAGCTTTCATTTTATTTTGGTTGGCTAGATGTATATTGCCTCTCCAAGACCTCAATTATATAACCTGGGATTTCCACATTGTTTTTGACAGAAAAGTAGAACAAAAATAAGTTATGCAGACAAAATTTGAAACACATGATATGGAATTGAAAGGACTTAGTGATGAAAAAGTTGTCTGACTTCATGGTAATCAAATCTTGAAATAGATTTCTCCTTAAACAAGCAAACAGTTCAAAGTATTTGGCTATGCATCACTGTCTTTTCAAGCTCAAATAGATTATAGTGCTCCATCTCTCAACTATAGTATATTTACAGCCGGACTTGGAAACTGATGCAGTAAACATCAAACTCTTACTGCAGTCTTGAATTATACTCTCCATTAAGCAGCCTTTGTAAGACTCTGGCTCCACAATCACAGAGGACAGGCAAGACTGTAGAATTGAGGAAAAAATAACAAGGTTTTGAAAACCATGGACTGTTACAACAGATGTTCTCCTTTTGTCTTTCCAATTGGAGTAAGCTGCTTTAATCTTCCAATGCTATATTAACTTCCAATAATAGATACTCTTATTTAGTACCTATTATTCAGTACCTTATAGACGCTTAACCTATTTTGGGGTTATAGATCCTTATGTGCATTTGATGAAAAGTATGGATCTGTATAAAAATATACAAAACAAAGCATATAACCCTCAAAATTTGACTATAATTTCAGTTGACTCATGGACCCATAAATTCACTCATGGACCCCAGTTGAGAATCCTGACCCTAAGGAATCTGAGAATGCAAACCCTGGAGAAAAAGTAACTTAAAGAGTATTTTTTCTTCAAATTTTAGAATGTAAAATCCTTTTATTGAAACTTCATTGTACACAGGGACCATCCATTGTAAGTACATTTTTTTCAAAAAAGGATTTATGAGAATTAGGCCAGCTGCAGTGGCTTGTGCCTATAATCCCAGCACTTTGGGAGGCCAAGGTGGGAGGATCACTTGAGGCCAGGAGTTCGAGATCAGCCTGGGCAACATGGTGAGACTCTATCTCTGTAGTTTAAAAAAAAAAAAAAAGAAAAGAAAAAAAGAAAGAAAAGGAAGAAAGAGGAAGAGAATAAAAAAGGATCTAGGAGATTTTTAAAGAAAAAAACACATAATTTTAAGAGGAATTTTGACCTTTGCAATCTTTTTACCAAAAATCTACATGCGTCTCAAAAATGGATAGCTAAAGCATTAGATCAGTTTCCATATCCAAATGCTTTTATTTTTTCATCTTTATTCTACTAGATAAGAAAATTCTAACTCACATTATAAATCATCAGAACTGGAAGAAAATGTTTTATGGCTCTGACAAATGGTTCTGGGTATTTGGATTGAAGCTAGGAAGAAATTTCCAATTGAAGACTACTATACACTCCAAAGGTGGACTCTTGTATGCTTTGAGTTGGGAGGTGGGGTAAATGTTTTCCGTTTTTTTGGTTGCATTTGACTCCAGAGAGAGTTCTATAATTTCTATTAACAGCATATGCATGTGGTTTTATAATATGCTCAATATGATGTTATTATTATTTTTTCTCTAAAGAAGGAAGAAATTTGAGATTTGGTGTTAAAAAGAGTCATACACACAGTGATAGAGCTGTTTCCACACAGTTTGATTGTCTTAAAAAGTCCTCTCTGATGTTGAAATCAAGGGGTCTTTTTTCCTTTTTTTCTTTCTTTTCTTTTTCTTTCTTTTTTTTTTTTTTTTTTTTTTTTAGCTCTAATGTGTTAGAATCAAGCAACTAACAAAACCAAATATACTTCCAATACATGCTACTTTAGCAAGTCACTTGGAATCTTGGAGATGTTCTTTGCTGGCACTTTTTTACTGAAACTGAAATATATAATACAACATTTCTCATTAAATTGAGGCCTTTTCTCTCACTTTTAACGTGTGATAGAGCTGATTATTATACATGTTGTTCATTTGTTCACTAAGCACACAGAATACAGCTTAGGACTACTGGGTATTACCTGATTATATTCCCATTTCCAGCATGATCACAAGTTTAATCAAGAGCAGGAGGCATGTTAATGGTGACTATATCAATTAAGCCATAAGTACTGCTGCAGGTCAAACCACAATACAGAGCCTGGAACAAGAGAGAAGCTTATTTCTCTCCATTGCATAAACTTCCAAGCTGTTCCATTAAATTATCAGGTGCCTATGTTCCTTCTCTTTTGGTCTAGTGCCATTCTAGCATGTTGCATGTCTGCAACATTCCACAACAGCTCACAAGACCCATGATTATATGGCAAGGAAGAAAACGGAAAGGGAGGGTGCAAACCTTAGAAGTTTCACATCTCACTTTTACATATCTCCTACCCATTAGGGCACATTCATAGGCCACACTTTACCTACAAGAGATGCTAGGAAATGTTGCCTTTATTCTGAGTGGCCATGCACCCAGCTAAAATAGTCTAATACCATAAAAGAAAGGAAGAATGGCTCTTGAGTGCAATCAGCAGTCTCTGCCAGAGCCAGCAACAGTTTCCTGTGAATTAAGTATAATGGGTTTGACTTTCAGTTGTCGTCTTTTATTCCCAAGCAGCACCTGTCTTATATATAGTGCTTGTGTTCCATCAGAACAGTTTCCAATTCAACCTTTTTTCTGATCTTTATCATAGATCACGATAGTTAACAAAAATACTTTGTCTCTAATAAGGGCAAATTAGTCCATTCTCACACTGTTTATAAAGACATAGTCAAGACTGAGTAATTTATAAAGGAAAGAAGTTTAATTGACTCACAGTTCCAAGGGGCTGGGGAGGCCTCAGGAAACTTACAATCATGTCGGATGGGGAAGCAAATACGTCCTTCTTCACATGGCAGCAGCAAGGAGAAGTGTAGGGAACTGCCCTTTATAAAACCATCAAATCTCGTGAGATTTATTCACTATCACTAGAACAGCACAGGAAAAACCTACTCCCATGATTTAATTACCTCCCACTGAGTCTCTCCCACAACACATGGGGATTATGAGAGCTACAATTCAAGATGAGATTTAGGTGGGGACACAGCCAAACGGTATCAAAAGGTTTTCAATAACAAACAGAACAAGGATAAAATCAAAATGATGGAATACTTTCTCCTAATACTTTCACAGCACATATTCCTTGAACAGATTAATAGTAAACACATAAATAATTTAATGCAATTGTAAAGCAGAATATCTGCTAGCATGCATGCATATACAATTAGAGTTTTTTTTAGGTCTAAACAAATGGGAACTTGGCAGTTCTTATACCAAGGACATCCAAGGGGGGCTGCTGGCTTCCAGCACCAGTTGCCTAAGAGCCCACATTTGGGGAACATGATTAAGGCTACACATCAGAGTTTTTGTTTATTGCAAACAACAGAAATGGACTCTGGCTAGCTCAAAGGGAAAAAGAAGGGAATTTATCACAATGATATGAGGGTTGCTCATAGAAAAAGAAAAGTAAGCAAAAGGACTAGGTGTCAGGAAGGACAGAAGTCATGGCAAGGTAGCCCTGGGAAAAGACCCTTGGAACAGCCCTGCCATTGTGAATCCGCCCTTGACATGTTCTGTCCTCATCACTGTGCTCTAAGATCTTCAGCCTCCTAGGAGGAGACTCTGAAGGTTGATGTTATGGGCTAAATTGTATCCTCCCCAGTCTCTACGTTAATGTCCTAACACCCAGAACCTCAGAATGTGACTATATGTGGAGATCGGGTCTTTAAAGGAGTAATTAAGTTAAAATTAAGTCATTCAGGTGGTCCCTAATCCTACCGGTATTCTTATGAGAAGAGAAAATTTGGACACAGAGACACACAGCAGGAGAAGGCCAGGTCAATGTGAATCCAAATGGCCATCTGCAAGCCAAGGAGAGAGGCCACACAAGAAACCAACCTTGCTGACACCTTGATCTCAGACTTCCAGACTCCAGAACTGTGAGAAGACAGATTCCGATTGTTTAAACCACCCTGTCTGTGGTACTTTGCTACCCTAACAAACAAATAAGCTTGGCTTATCTTTTTACTTAAGACCGCATGCAATGAAGCAGAGGTAATCTACTAAAAGAAAGCAGAAAGAAGGAGAAAATGTGTCCAAAATAGAAAACATGATACATCTCTCGGAATAGTTGAAGCTTGTGCATTTAGAAGAGAGATTAAGTTTATTCCATATTACTCCAAAAAAAGAAATTAGTGACATTGGAAGTTCTGAGAAAATACATAATGGTCTAAATAGAATAAAAAGCTGCCCCATAACTATAATGGAATGAATTACCTTATAATTGTCTTAAAGCAACTGCTATCCTTATTATAGCTAGCATTTACTGAGTGCAACTATGTGCCAAGAACTGTATAGGGCACTTTTCTGCATTATGTTATTTAATATGCCAATGGCCTCATGAATAAGTGAGCATTATTATCCCCATTTGAAAATAATGAAACTAAAATTAGTAAACAGTAAAAGTAATGGCAAAAGCCGCAGTTACTTTTGCACCAACCTATCACAAAAGCCAGATTTTGAACCCAGGACTATTTGAATTTGGAGCTAGAATTCTTATCCTAGTAGCAGTCTTCAACTGTTGAATTCTGGAGGTATTGTACTCTTCTTTGTTTCAGCCCTGGTTAGTAGATTCTTAGGGGAAGCAGAGGCTGGGATTTCTAAAGAGCAGTGGTCAATGAGAAGCTTTGGAAGGTGAAGAGGTTGTCAAACTATGTGCTGCACTGTTTGTATAAGATAATGCTGAGAATGGTCACAAGACATTTAGCTTGAATATATTTCTACCCATGTTGGAAGAAAAGGCCTTGTACCATAGAAGTGACTCAGTGCTATTTTTTTGATAACAAGCCTGCTTTTTGAGGTCAGATTGAAATATTTAGAACTATCTCCTATATAATGGAATCGTTCGTCTTATAATAGCATCTGCCAGCCCAGGCTGTGCATTAGAACACCTGGGAAAGCTGTTAAACAATATATAAGTCTGGGCCTCATTCCCAGAGGCGGTAATTCAGTTGGTCTGCGATGGGGCGTAGGCATGAATATTTTTAGAACAATCCCCCAGTGCTTCTAATATGCAACTAGGGTTGAGAAGCACTGCTTAAGAACTATACAATCAAACTGCACTTCAAACTAATAATGAAACTCCATTTTTCTATAAGAAATCTACCTGATTTGTTTTTCAGCCAGAAAAGCATCAAACTCTGCCTCTGGTTTTTATCCATCCAGGTCTGATAGTATCAATAAGTCCACCTTGTCAAACAACATGGGTGTGAAACTTTTTCCCATTCACTATCAATGGAGCAGCAGATTCCTGGTATCGTTGCAAAAATGATGAAATGATGGCTATGCCTTTTTGTTCTAGCTACTATATGTTCATATTCTGTTTAATTTAAAAAATGATGTACATGACGGGAAGTTGCCTAGAAGTGGGAATTTAGTTAATGTATCCTTATCTATTGACACAATAACGCTGTGTAACAAACCGCAAACCCTAACCGGCAGTGTTTATTGCTCACGTGTCTGAAGTATGTTGAGGATTGGCTTGGTGGCTCTGCTAATCTTGGCAGCTCTGCTAATCTTGGCTGGACTAGTTTGCTCAAGTGGGAGTCAGCTAGCCATTTTCTGATCCAGGTAATGACTGGTAGGACTAGGCATGACTGGGGTGACTTGACTCTGCCTGCGTTTCTCACATCCTCCAGCAGGCAAGCCCAGAGATGTTCTCATGTGATGGCAGAGGTGCCAGAGAGCAAGACACATATGAAAACCCTTTTCAAGACTTTGCTTATGACAGGTCAGTTAGAATCCCATTAGCCAAAGCAAATCACCTGGCTGAGCCCGGTGTTAATGGATGGCAGTCACTCCACCCACTTGCAGTGGGAGGGCAAAAGGTGTGAACACGGGGAGGGGGAAAGAACTGGAGCCATCATTTAAATTCAAGAACTGTTGAGAAAACACTATAACATCAAACCCTGAAATAGAGTAGAGGGACTAAAGAAAGAGGGTAATATGGTGAAATAAATAGCTGGAAAGATAAAATTTTTAAACAGAAATAGGAGACCAATGGTGTGACATTGTCAACTTTTAATTGGCTAGATGCCAGAGAATATGAGGGGAGGAATTGGCCTCCTACTTTTTACTATTGCTCTTTACCTAAAAGGTAATTGTTAAAGCCTGTGGAGTGTGGACAAATTATAAGCTATTCAAGGAAACGGGAATAAAAACATGTGAGTATATTTTCCATAAATGTGTTTTTATATATATATATGTGTGTGTGTGTGTACATATATACATATACACACACACATATATATGTGCACATATATATATATAAACATATTTATGGAAAAGTACTCTTTAATGTGGAAAAAAATGAGAGCTAAACATTAAAAAAAATGTACTTTGTAAGTTCTTATTATCTCAGCTACTCCAAATTTTAGACTTCTACTACAGATTTCTATTTTTCTGTGTCTTATATGTGGAAGTGGTTACTAATAAATCTTTTGTTTCTGTAATTTGATCCAAAGAAAAAATAATTTTAATATTTACATAGAAATCCATCTTCTGTATTCTCAAACCTCCAAATAAGGCAATCATTTCACTAAATATCCTGCAGCCGGTTCAAAGTATTTTTGCAAAGTTAAAAAACTACATCTTGTTACTCAGATCAAGAGCTGGGTATATACACACATATATATATGTGTATATGTATGTGCACATATATATGCACACATATATATGCATATATGTGTATATATATGCGATATTGGAACATCAGTATATTTTTTAAACAAGAACATTTTGTGCTTCAAGGAAACTTAGAGGTTACCTTATTTAGCCCTCAATTTATAGAACTGAAAAAGAATCCTCAAATAAGTTGAAATGATTGTCCCAAAATCATGCAGCAATTCAACCACCATGATGATAATATCTAGTACTTACGTAGTTTACAAAGCATTTTTATATTCATAATGTCTATTAGTTTTAACAACTGTGTTCAATTATGTAGTACAGTCTTCATTACCTTTATTTTTTAGATGAGTAAACCAAGGTATACAGATATTAAGTAACGTATCCACAGGCACTAAGCTGTAAGACACATAACAGTGTCTTATTCTACCTCTATAATGTCAAAGTATCCCAGCTGGAAACTGACATTAAAACTACAATGAGATGCCACTATGCACCCATCAGAATCAGAATATCTGAACTCAGAAAGACTGACCCTACCAAGTGTTGGCGAGGATGTGGAGGAGATGGAGCTCTTGTACCCTGCTGGTGGGGTGCGGCGTGGCAGAGCCACTTTAGAAAAGTTTGGCAGTTTCTTTAAATATCAAGCATACACCCACCATATGACCCAGTCATGTCACTCCCAGGGATTTACCAAAGAGAACAGAAAGTGTATATTCATACAAAGACTTGTACACAAATGTTCCTAGCGACATTTTTGCAATGGCCCTTACCTGGAAATGCAGCAATTTAGATGACTCTCAATATGGTTACACTGATTGAAAGGATCTAGATGAAGAAGAGTACATATTTTGTGATTTCATTTATTTAAAATTCTAGAAAATGAAAACTAATCTTTAGAGATAAAAAGCAGATGGAGTTGTGGGAAGGCAGCAAGGGTCTCCAAGGATTACAAAAGACCAAGAGGAAACTTAGGACTGATGAAAATGTTCATTATTTTGATTGTAGTGATGTTTTCACATCACACATATGTATATACATGTCAAAATTTATCAAAGTGTACACTTTAAATCATCCAGCATATTATATATTTCAATATGTTCGTGTACCTTGATAAAACTGTTGAAAATAAAAAGTGGCCCAGCTAAAGTCAAGATTCTGAAAAAATCTGCTTAATTACATGCAAACTTGCTAAGATCACACGAATACAAGTGTCTTTCCACTTTTTTTAATTGAAATAAACCCTAGCAATCAAAATTTACATAGAGTCTCTTAAAAATGCGAATAGCATTGTGACACTTCTGTGCCTTTTAAGGCAATTGCAAAGATTTTATGCTCTTTCTAACCCGCAGTGCTATTAATTCTAACAATAAGAAGTTATTAATGATCCTATGCTTGGTTAATTTATTTAATAAAAGAAAGTTTGGATCAGCAAGGGACATTTACCCCATGCTGTTGGGTATGCAAATGAATCTTTTGGGGACACAATTTGGCATAGCTGTTTCAAGGACTTTAAAATCATCCTTTTCTTCACTCCTATTCTTCAGTCGGGTAATTACACATCTGGCAGTTTAACCTAAGAAAACGATCTCAAAGCAAAAAAAAAAAAAAAAAGCCTTTTGCAAAAATTGTTCCTCCCAGCATTATTTATAATAGCCAAAAATGGAAATAAATTTAATGTCTAAAAATAGGGAAGGGTTCTTAAATAAATCATGTTACATTCGTTTAATGGACCATTTATAGCAATTAAATAAATAATTTGTAACAGGTTCTAGAGAATCACTGAAGACACTCCCAGAAAGAGTGAAACAAAATTGTAAAATATCCCTCCCTTTAACACTAAAGAAATGAGCAAAAATAGGTAAAAACAGAAGGAACAAAACCCCAGCACCCAGAAAGAAGACCAACTTCTTATAATAGTATTTGAAAAGAAGCATCAGGGTGAGAGAAAAACCAAAAAGTCGTTTGGATTAGCTCCTAACTCTTCATCCCCAAGCAGTGGAGATGAGATGGAGAAAGGTGGGCAGATGAAATCCTAAGGAGTTTTTTGTTGTTTTAAGGTAGTCTCACTCTGTCGCCCAGGCTGGAGTGCAATGGAGTGATCATAGTTCACTGCAGCTTTGATCTCCCAGGCTCAAACCATTCTCCTGCTTCAGCCTCTGGAGGACTAGCTGGGACTACAATTGCAGTCTACTGCACCGAGCTAATTTACTTTTCTTTTTTTTCTTTTTTATTTTTGTAGAGACAGAATCTCACTATGTTGCCCAGGCTCCTAAGCAGTTTCAATAATCCTACTCAGCTTGGGGAGAGGCAAATAGGGATAGAGAAGGAGAGGATGGAGAAAGAAAAGCAGCAAACTCCTGCAAAAAGAGTCTCTTGCACTCAGGTTGGTGCTCACTAGTGAAGAGAGAGCATTGCCATGGCTTGTCGCTCTGGACTAGGAGAAGACATGGAGGGGACTGTAAGCAGTCAATAGTGAGGCACAGAAAACTAGCTCAGCCATAAACAACACTTTGCCAGGACAGAAAGCAAAGAAGAGAGAAAAAGAAGGCGAGACCGTTTGCAGGAGTAGAAGGATAGAGCGGTGGGGCCAAGGGAAATCTCTGCCACTTCCTGCCCTCCTGCCCCACTCCATTCCCATAAAAGACCATCTGGAGCAAAACCCGTGGAATTTTTCCCTTTTAAACCCCTGAGTTGAGGCTAGGTGAGGTGGCTCATGCCTGTAATCCCAACAGGCAGGAGGTGGAGGTGGGAGGATGACTTGAGGTCAATAATTTGAGACCGCTCCACACAAATTTTTTTTAAAATTTAGCCTGGCATGATGGCATATTCCTGTAGTCCCAGCTACTCAGGAGGCTGAGGCAGGAGGATTGCTTAATCCTAGGAGTTGGGGCTGCATTAAGCTATGACCATGCCACTGCACTCCAACCTGGACAACAGAGTGAGAACTTATCTCTAAAAAATAAATAAACCCTCAGATATTACAGCATTATTCATAATAGCCAAAATGTGTATGAACAACTCAAATGCCCATTAACTGGTGGGTGAATAAGCAAAATGTGGTATATTCACACAATGGAATATTATTTGAAATAAAGAGGTGAAATGCTGATACATGCTACACGTGGGTGAAACTTGAAAACATCATGCTAAGTGAAAAAAAAAAAAAAAAGCCCATCACAAAAGGTCACATCCTGTATGATTCCATTTATATGAAATATCCTGAATAGGCAAATCCATAGAGAGAAAGTAGATTAGAGATTCTTGGGACCTGGAGGAGAGAAGACAATAGGAGGAACTGCTAACGGCTAGAGTTTCTTTTGGGGATGATGAAAATGTTCTAAAATTAGGTAGTGGTGGCCAGGCCCAGTGGCCCATGCTGG